>NC_041383.1:95414364-95425274 GCF_002162155.2 Triticum dicoccoides
CATCCCATCGCACCCTCTCCCCCGCACCCTCCCCGGCCCGCTCCACCGTCACAAATGGATGCAACTAAAATTGCAAAAAAAAAACAAATTTGATTATATTTCCAAATAAGAAATTTGATGATATTTTCAAATAATAAATTTGATGATATTTTTTCATATTCATAAATATTTTCAAATAACAAATTTGATGATATTTTTTAAAAAATTATTTCTATTTTGATAAATTCTAATGGCGCACCGTGGCGGGGTGCGCCATTAGAGTGGTTGTACTTATGGCGCACTAGGGTTGCGTGCGCCATTAGATCCCTCTCCCCAGTTCACCTGTTCCCCTCTCACTGTTGCCTCCCTCCCTCCCTCGCCAGATCCACTCGACCCAACCGTACGCCGCCGCTCCCTTGCTCCGCCCCCTCCGTCCGTCGCGCCTGCACGACGTCGGTGCCGCCGCCGCCGCTGTGGTCTTGCGCTGCCCCGACGCCGCCGCCCCGACCCCCGCAGGAGTCCACCCCCGCCACTCCCGCGCCCCCCGAACGGGATCGGCCGAGCGCGCGCCGCCCGCTCCTCTCCTCTCCTCCTCCCTCCGACGAGCGAGGGCCTCCTCCGTCCCCTGCAGCAGACGGCGAGCGCGGCCCCGACGTGCCCACCCGGCCTGCCCCTGCCATCCTCCGCCACCGGCCCCTGCTCTCCTTCGACCGCGGTGAGCGAGGACCCGGACGAGCTTGGACCCCGACCCTGACCCCTTCGCCGACCCTGACTCCGACCCCTCCGGCGACCAGGTACCTCTCCTCCTTCCTCCTTCCTCCCTCTCTCCACCATTCCCCATTCCTTCCAACTGATGCTCCAAAAGGAATTTCAAGACAGAAAGCACATGCTCCAAAAGTTAGGGTTCACGATTCAAATTGCACTGCATTTTTGTACTGCATTTTTTGTAACTATATAGGAGAATCAGAGTTCCTGCTACTTTTGTTTGTTTTCTTTTTGAAACTGTGCTCTCTTTTCATTAGAGATGGGATGTTTCTACTTTCTAGCGGTGAACATGAGAAGGTTGTGTTAGTTGCTCAGCCTGGGATAGGAAAATAGACCGTGAACTTTCTGAGATGGTAAAATAGATGAGGGCATTGTTCTCCAGGGAAGGTGCAATGGATGTGATTGAAGATTCAGTTCGGTTGTTCCATTAATGATGTCTAGGCAGAATGCTTAATAAGTTTCATCTTGCGGCAAACAACAAGAACTGCAGGACTGCCCTGTTGCTAGGTAGTAGTAGAGTACATGCGCTTGCAAGTTCCAACTAGTTGATTCAGGGATTGAGTTAATTCATAGATGTTGACCTTCATCCAGTGGCATATAGATTGGAACAACTGAGTTCTGTTTCTTGTTATTTTAGATTGTACTGTGGATTTGATTTATTATCTGCAAAGTGATAAATTTTGAATTTGAACTAATTCAGATTCTCCTATGAAGAAGGCCAGGCCTCGGAAATTGGTTGGTTTGACGGCCAGACCCCTTATAATGATGCTTTTCTCTAGAAAAAATGATCCTGGATTTTTTTATGTAATTCTTTGTGGTATTAAGATGGAAACCTGGGATACTATTTCTGTTAGGAGATGGTGTTATATTAAGATGCATATATTGTTATGTTACGCAAATTGTATCATCTTGCCACTTAAGTCAGCCTTCCCTTTAAGCAGAAAATTCAGTTAGGAGCTACTGTTAGGAGATACTGTCAAAAACTTGAGCTACTGTCAAAAAATTCAGTTATGGCATCTAGAATTATGTCAGTTTTGTTTTGTAACTAGAAGACCAAAGTGTTAGGAATTCTGTCCAAACTGTAGTTTTCAGTATTCTGTCCAAACTGAAAACTGTTAAAAAGCATGATGTTTCTTGGATTTCTGTAATGATGATGATGATGGAACATATGGTCTTGGATTTCTGTAATGATGATGGAACATTATAAAGCATTGTACTCCAGTGTGTATGAAGGATACAAAAATTTTAGCAACTTCTTTGATTTTATAAAGTTGTTCTTATATGGGTGAAACTTCACTTGTTTTTAGGCTAGTGCAGGGTGTTGCTTTATTGTGATGCCTCTGAATTACTTGTGATCACATTGAGAAAGACTTTCTAGTTTGTTGGGTTTTGTCTCCGACCATTGTGTCGTGATGAATTTGCAGGTACCCCGAGAGGCCCTTGAGTTTGCCGGAATGTCGATTAACTTCCGTTCCGGCAAATTCGGGCACTCCATATGTCCTATTTTCAGCAAAGGTCATGCTGAAATTTTCCGTGAATTTTAGCATGACTTTGCTAAAAATAGGACATATGGGGTACTTGCGACTAATGCCTGTTATCATGCATGGGTACTAATTGGTCTCTTCTGCTGCTTATCAGAGATGGCGGGAAGCAGCCACCGCCGATCTGCGACACCGCAGTACGAGTTGGATGCTTCCGAGTTCTTCACTATCATACTTGACGCTTCAGTATCATCCATGACGCTGGTATATAAAACGAGAGATCTCCCCTTCACCCATCTCATTATGATATCTGTTGTTTGCTACATCACTCATTTTCCCAAACTGCAGAGGCTGCCTGACAGTTTTATGAACATGCTGATGGGTGAAGATCCGCCAAATAATGTGAAGCTGCGACAGGCCGGCAGCGGGTTTCGCAGGCAGTGGGATGTGCAGTTGGCGATCAAGAAGGGCCACATGTACTTGTCTCGTGGGTGGGAGAAGTTCTACCGTGCCTACGACCTGCAGCTGGGGTACTTCCTTGTTTTCAGGTACGACGACGATGCCAACATGCTCATCGTGAAGGTGTACAACAAGACTATGTGTCGCATGCGCTACGCTGCCGATGATGATGCCGGTATGTACGTTCTGCCTCTTCTTATTCCTCTACATTTGGCTTTGTCTCACATCGATTGTTAACGGTCATTGTTGCATTTTGGACAGGTAGGAGCAGCAACAGCGACACTGGCTACAGCCAAAGCAGCAGCGACTATGGCTGTAGCGAAAGCAGCAGCGATTCTGGCTGTAGCGAAAGCAGCAGCGATTCTGGCACCAGCATAGACAACAAGAAGGATGATCCGGATTGGAGTGCGGGAGAAGAGGAGCAGAGTGAGGTTGAGGAGCTGCATGATGACGATGGGCATCAGGTTGAGGATGACCTAGCGCTGGTGGTGGCTGACCAAGGGCAAGAGATGGTGGTGGCTGACCATGGGCAAGAGATGGAGGTGGCTGAGGATGACCTAGCGATGGTCGTGCCTGAAGGTGGCCTCGCGATGGTGGTGGTGCCTGACAATGACCACGCACCGGTGGTGGCGCCGGTGATCCCACAGCTGGGCGACATGACCACGCCAATTGTGGTAGAAGACTACATCCCACTACCTCCACTGCCTCCACCGCCTCGCCGCTCTAGGCGCATCAGGGAGATGAAGGAGAAGAAGGAGAAGAACTTCCTACTTCGTCAGGTATGTCAGATCTCCTATAGGTTAGCTATCCAAAATGATATATATATATATATATACTTAGTTACCTATGTTATCTCTAATATGCTTAGTTTCCTATAGGTTAGCTTCATTTTACCTAAGTTGGCTCTAATATACTAACTTAGAGCTTATATGCTTAGTTTCCTATAGGTTAGCTCCAAAATAACTTATGTTAGCACAAAATGATCAAGTTTACATAATAAGCTTATAGTCTTTTTCTTATTCTTCTTCTTTTCCAAAATGACATAGGTTAGCTTCATTTTACCTAAGTTGGCTCTAATATACTAACTTAGACCTTATATGCTTAGTTTCCTATAGGTTAGCTCCAAAATAACTTATGTTAGCACAAAATGATCAAGTTTACATAATAAGCTTATAGTCTTCTTCTTATTCTTCTTCTTTTCCAAAACTCTTCTTATTCTTCTTCTAGTGTTCTTCCTCTTCTAGTATTCTTCTAGTCTTCTTCTTTTTCTTCTTCTAACTTCTTGTTTATCATTTTGCAGATTTGATTTAATTGACGGAAGCTTGCGTGGATGGAGTGCTTCTTTTCCATTTGTGTTTTTATTTTGTATCAATGTGAAACTTTTGTGAATTGATGGATAACGGTGTTGGATGAACAATGTGAAACTTTTGTAACGACGGAACTATGTGTTGGCTATGTATGTATATATGATGAAACTTGTGTGTTGGATATGATTGCTATATGGATGCTTGTTGTATATATATATGTGTTGAATATCTCATATGTGAAATAGTGACCTGAGATTAAGAAGAAAAGAATTAAAAAAGTTGTTACTAATGGCGCACTACCATGTGCTGCGCTATAAGTATAGCAGATAATAGTGGCGCACTGTGGGCTATACTAATGGCGCACTACGTGGTGCGCCATTAGAACACCAGATACTAATGGCGCACATGTGGTGCGCCATTAGGATTTAATTCTAATGGCGTGATGCCAGTGGCGCACCAGTAGTGCGCCATTAGAAGGCAAATTCGGTGCGCCACTAGCATGCCTTTTCCTAGTAGTGATGTATATATCATGTGACAAGGTAGTGATCCCGTGCCCCAGAGATTCTGGAGCTTCTCCTGCATCTTCGTCCATACCGTCGATGTCTTTGGGTTGAAGTCAAGATCGTTGGTTAAATCATCGATCGTGGCAATCAAGTGGGTGGTGGGTGGGCAGGGAATTCCTTTGTCGCTTGCTTCCCACTCAAGCCGGACATAGTTCGGCCCAGAGTCTCCGGACAGACAGAGAGACTTCAATGAGTTCAGCACGGCACCAAAGGGCGAGTGTTGAAAGATGTCCGCAGCGGTATACTCCCTTACCGGAGCCCAACCCGGCATGGCTAGCTCGAGGGTGCGCGGACCAGAACCAACGACCGGATACGAGTCCGGGGGTCCGAGGTTATAGGTCTCCACAGAGGTGAGACCTGTGTTCGGCTCCAATGCCGATGAAGGTGCGGCCTGTGGGGCGGGGTCTACCCCTCTGTCCTTGGGCAACCAAACTTGTTCCGGATTTAGATTGGGGGCTATTGCAGGGATGACGTTCTGAGCATTATCCGACAGCAGGTCTAGGCCGTGTCCGTCGTGACTATCCGGCGCTCCTGGCTCAGGGCCGAATCCGTCAAAGATCAAGTCTCCGTGAATATCCGTCATGTAGTTCAAGTTTCCAAACCCGATCTGGTGGCCAGGGGCGTAGCTGTCGATCTGCTCCAGATGGCCAAGCGAATTGGCCCGCAGTGCGAAGCCGCCGAACACAAAGATCTGTCCGGGGAGAAAAGTCTCACTCTAGACCGTGTTGTTGACGATTGAAGACGCCATCAAGCCTTGAAGCGACGGCACAGAGGAACTCTCAATGAAAGCACCTATGTCGGTGTCAAAACCGGCGGATCTCGAGTAGGGGGTCCCGATCTGTGCGTCTTAGGCTGATGGTAATAGGAAGCAAGGGACACAATGTTTACCCAGGTTCGGGCCCTCTCGATGGAGGTAAAACCCTACTTCCTGCTTGATTAATATTGAAGATATGAGTAGTACAAGAGTAGATCTACCACGAGATCGTAGAGGCTAAACCCTAGAGCTAGCCTATGATGGTATGATTGTAATTGTGATCGGCCTTCTAAGGACCATCCTCTCCGGTTTATATAGACACGGGAGAGGGCTAGGGTTTACATGGAGTCGGTTACAAGGAAGGAAATCTAATATCTGGATCGCCAAGCTTGTCTTCCACACAAAGGAGAGTCCCATCCGGACACGGGCCGAAGTCTTTGAGTCTTGTATCTTCATGCTTCGATAGTCCGGACAATGTATATAGTCCGGCTGTCCGGATACCCCCTAATCCAGGGCTCCCTCAGAGGGCACCTGGCCTGCGCGGACTGCTGTGTCGAGCGCCTCGGGAACTAGCGGCAGTGCCAGAAGTGCGAGCATGGCGGTGGCTTCGATGTGCGGAACACGGCGGTGGACGCCGTCCTTTCTTCGGTGAGGGTGGAGTTCCCGCACAAAGGTTGTGGGCTCTACGTCACTTACCACAAGCTCGCCGATCACCAGAGCGTGTGTCCGCTCGCGCCCTGCAAATGCCCCGTGCCCGTATGCAGCTACGAAGGACCGCCGTCGGCGCTCTACCACCACATCAGCATCACACATCCCAGCCCGTGCACAGGATCCAGTACAACAAGGTGCTCCAGCTGCAAGTGCCACTGTCAGAGCCACGGCTCTTGCTGTTCGCGGAGGAGGACGACCGCGCATTTTTCTTCGTCGGCGGCATTCTCGACATCGGCGCGCCTATTACCGCGTCGGTCGTCTGCATCAGAGCGGGGGCGTCCCCACTGCCGCACTACGTGGCCAATCTGTGGGTGAACGGCCCGCCGGGGGAGCCCAAAGGCACGACCGACACCATCAAGGTGGAAATGGAGGTGACAAGCAGCAAGGATCCCGGCAACGTCGACGTGCCGGAGCTGACCTTCTTCATAGTTCCGACCAAGCTGCTGGCCGGGGCTAAGCTGGTGTCCCTCCACATTCAGATTGACAAGCTCACGTCCTAAATGTTTCTACAGTGCCTTCTGTTTATCTTAGTAATATGCTAATATAGGGATTACCTCAGTCTACTTTAGCTTAAGAAATGGTGGGTTTTGGTGGCGATGCAGCAATTACTTCGACATCAGATCAGTAATTTCCAACAGTCGAACGGATATTTTGTGTCTGTTGGATGTAAAGTTCCTTTGGGTAAGAAGTACTACTCCCTCCGTCCGAAAATACTTGTCATCAAAATGGATAAAAAGAGATATATCTAGAACTAAAATACGTCTAGATACATCCCCTTTTATCCATTTTGATGACAAGTATTTCCGGACGGAGGGAGTACTTGTCATCAAAATGGATAAAAGGAGATGTATGTAGAAGCTTATACCAAAACTTGAAAACAAGGTTTACATTATCCCGAACATCTCGCTACCTAGACCAATAATGTACTATGATTTGAATTCAACATAAAATGGATACAAAATTTTGAATTGGAGAGCGTATGGTACATGTATAGTTCATAGTGAAATATGATTACTGCGATATGCATGTTTTTTGTTATCAATATAATATTTAAATTATTGTATAACTTGACAACAATCGTATTCAAATAAGGAAAATTGAGTCAAATTTAGTCCATATGGTAGATGACAATATATATGTCCACATGATGGAGTAAAATGTTCATATATGATGGAAGATCAAAATGTACGACTACATCAATTATAAACCGCAATGTCACCTAACGATATATTCGAATTCAACATAACGTGGATTCAAAAATTGAAATTTGAGATCCTAGCATTTGTAATCATATAAAAAGGGACATTACTCTTTCTTTTCATGGGAATTGATTTGTTTTTTGTTGTTGTTGAGGGAAGTGCGAATCAATTTGGTACTGTGCAGGGTAATCTTGTTCTTCCGATTTTTTTACATGTTTCTTGTAGTTTTTTCAATGGCATCTATAGCAATATAGTAAAAGGGGACATGACTCTCTTATGTCTTGTATGAATTGTTTTTTTACACGTTAAGTTTGTTCTGCCGAACAAGGATCCGCACCTTGTTATCCCGAAATTTTCAAGCTCAAGTATCTTTTGTCTCACCTGCTTTGAATGTCCCGCCTCTTCAACCCGCGTCGCGCCTTGTTATCCTGAAATTTCGGCACGCGCGAAAACTCCCTCCTCATCCGAAATCGGTCCCGCAGCCTAGACACGTGAAATCCCCCTTCTACCCCTCAGCCGGAAATGAAGCTCCACGTCGCGGTGTCAAACCCGGTGGGGGTACACTGGTAACTTACCCTACATTTTGGACAAGCACGTCCCTAAGCTTGGCTCCCCCTCCCCCTTAGCCCCCCCCCCCCATTTGTACACCGAGGCCGCCAAAACCCGCGAAACCCCACGCTCCTCCATCGGCCTCCCGACCGTCGCCCAGTCGGAGACTCTTCCCCGACTATGTCGTCCACCACAACAGCTTGCCGTCCCTCATCCACCGCACCGGATGAGGATCCAGCGTCGATCTCGTCGTCCCGCCGGATCAGCCGCCCCATCCTCCACCTCCAAGGAGCTGCCCCGATGTTCGCCTTGTCTATCGCGCCACCTCAATCCCCACAGTGCCATCTTGACCTACCCCACCGGAACCACAGCTCCCTCACCAATTCCTACAATGAAGCCGAGGCCAACTTGGCGCCACCAAGGAGGTTCTACACTCACCACTGCATTTTATCTTTTATTCGATCTCACGGGGTTGCCGGTGCTCGATACCGAGCAGACATGGCGGGTCTCCATCAACGGCGTCGTCGCCGGCCACATCATCCACGGCGTCCTCTCCCCCATGTCGTTGCTTCCTCAGCGGCGACTTCCATAACGGCACTAGCTGCAGCTGCTCTGGCTCTCGCTCGTGTTGCGGCTCTGTTCTTGCTGTCGGTCGTGCTGCTGTACTACTCTTGCTTTCGTTTGTGCTGCTGCTCTGCTCTCGCTCCTGCTTGCGCTGCTGCTGCTGCTGCACGACCTCCAGCAGCTACAGGAGTTGCTGCTTTAGCACTCGCTCGCGGTGCTACTGCACGACTTGCTCTCTGCTAGTGCGTTCCCTGCTCGAGCGTCTACTGATTTAGATCACTGCTTCTCTGCTACTAGTGCTCGAACGCCCTAAACATCTATTGCAATGTTCTACTACTAGTTCAATCGGTTTCAACAGTAAAATTCAGTTTCGACTATAAAGTTCATTTTCTTCAGTTAAGTTCAGAGTGAAAAGTACTTACAACATCTGTCGAAGTGGCCGTGGCGCAGCTGATGCGTTTTACATCTAGCACTTTTTGGTGATGTATTTTACATCATCTATTGCAGATGATATTAGGGTCCCACTTCAGATTAACGTTGTATGTCTTGTCCTGCTTCAGCCTCGTTGTGTACACCTCACCGGAGCTACTCCAACAACGGAACCATCCATCACAGCGGAGCAGTACCCTCAGCGCCATTTCCAAAGGCCTCGGATCTTCTTCCCCGCCTCCGACAGTCACACCAGCATCACCATCCTCCAAGTCCAACCCAATGATGCTGAGGTCCACAAGGCAATGCCAAAGAGGTTGTACACTCATCGCATCACTTTGTTACTCTACATTCATGTCGATCCCTTGGGGATCCTTTGCTATGGAACTACTATTCATGCAAATCTGTTAGAAGGAGTGGAGCAAAGCAAAACTGGAGGATTTTTTTCCTTTGGTGTCTCTTTCGAAGAAAAAACGTAGGAATTTTATTCACTTGGACGTCCTTCTCAAATTAATATGCATGAAGAACAGAACTAATTTCATTACTGGCATAATAAGATTCTTATTTTTTTTCATTTTCACGTGGTTTGACTTTAATTTGACCACGTTTCTCCATTCCTGTGTTCTTCCAATTCATGTGAACTAGACACCCAGGTTGACTGAAATCCTATGTTTCCAAATGCTGTGTTTTGCACGTGCATTCCTATCCTATTCCTGTGTCTTTCCTGTCCCTGCATTTATAGAGTCCTCCAATTCTAAGGAGCCCTTACAGATTTACTTCATTTTCAGATAGGCGATAAAGAAAACTATGTGTGTTATGTCCTGCTCCTGGTGTGCCATAATCCACCCCACCTGAGGTGCACCATCGACAGAAGCGTCCACTGCAGCAGAGATCCCCCCTGCAGACTTTCTTTCGCCGCCTCAGATCATCTTCCCCGTTGCCGGCAGCCACGCCAACTGCATTACCATCATCGACTGAGCAGATGAACCTGAGGACTACACAGTTCTGGAAGAGAGGTCGCAGTCTCTTGTGTTTGCTTACGTTATACATCAATTATTATTACCTGCTACTTTATCGTTCAAACTTGAGTTTTGAAATGCCCATGGATCTCATATCGAGCCAGAAACGAATAGTATCTGTCTACTATCTGGTTCATCTGGGGTCTTCTATGTGGTTCATGTTGGGTGGGCAACAAACAATAGATGATCCATTGTCTATCTTTTTAAACTGAAGTTATAATCTACCTGCTATCATTAGTTTTGGATACATCCACTCGTTTGCTACCATAAGTCTTGATTTTTGCATGCACCCCTTAGGCCTTACAAAATCTAACTATTTTTTATTATGCATGTCAGATATTGTACACAATCGTACTGAACATGTAGAGAAAAAGAGAAGACCGTTGCGTGGGAATATAATGTCATGCAGACGCCGCTCCATGGTGGGTGAAGTGGGCCCCCTCCTGCATTTCCAGATTGTATTCCAGAGGAAGATAACTGTTCAGATGGGGATTCAGAAGGAGCTGACCATGCCTGTTTACCACCTGAGGTGTTTGCTCTAACCTGGCAGGCTGATGTTGGTCATATCATGCATATGGCGCCTTGCATTCCTTACATTATACATCTTATATCTCATCAGCTCAGTTTAGATTTGCTTTGTGTGAATGCCACCTGTTTGGTTTCTATATCATACTCCCACCATTCCTAAATATTTGTCTTTTTAGAGATTTCAACAAGTGACTACATACGGAACAAAATGAGTGAATCTACACTCTAAAATATGTCTATATACATCCGTATGTGGTAGTCCACTTGAAATCTCTAAAAAGAAAAATATTTAGGAACGGAGAGAGTATATGGGAATTATGCAATGCCATCTTCTTTAGCTAGGCATCATATACGTGAATCATGCAATGCCATCCTGTTTAGCCAGTCATCGTATATGTGAATTGTATCGTGCCATATTTTTTTCCATAATGTATTCCATTTGTCAACAATGTTTACGCATTCATCCGCTCTTCCTGTGCATCAGCCATTTGAGTCGGTCATGGGAAAATCTGGAGTGAAAACAAGGTCTTCTGAGCAGTCAGTGCTACCTGTCGATGCAGATTTCTTGCTGGTTACAGATAGCTCCTCAAAGGAGGATTCAGA
>NC_041383.1:95425567-95442397 GCF_002162155.2 Triticum dicoccoides
GCTCTAACTTGGCTGGGTTATATTGCTCATATCATGCATATGGTGTCTTGCATTGCCATGCCATCTGCTTAGATTAGACATGCTTTGTCTGAATGCCTCGTGTTTGCTTTCTATATTAGATATGTGAATTATGCAATGCCATGTTTTTCAGCCAGTTATCATATATGTGAATTATGCACCGCCATGTATCCAGACATCATATATGTGAATTATCTCATGCCATCTTTTTTCCATTACGTATTCCATTTGTCGACAATCTGTGTATATTGAACTACTCCTCATGTGTATCAGCCATTTGAGCCGGTTATGGAAAAATCTGGAGTGAAAACAAGGTCTTCAGAGCAGGCAATGGTACCTGTTGAAGCATATATCTCAATGGTTACAGGGAGCTCCTCAGAGGAGGATTCAGAGACAGATGACCAGTCCTATATCCCACCTGAGGGAGTCCTGGACTAGGGGGTGTCCGGATAGCCGGATTACCACCATCGGCCGAACTATCATCTGCCGAACTATCATCATCGACCGGACTCCAAGACTATGAAGATACAAGATTGAAGACTTCGTCCCGTGTCCGGATGGGACTTTCCTTGGTGTGGAAGGCAAGCTTAGCGATATGGATATGTAGATCTCCTACCATTGTAACCGACTCTATGTAACCCTAGCCCTCTCCGGTGTCTATATAAACCGGATGGCTCTAGTCCGTAGGACAACGAACCAACATCAACCCTTACAATCATACCATAGGCTAGCTTTTAGGGTTTAGCCTCCTTGATCTCGTGGTAGATCCACTCTTGTAAACATCCACAATATCAATATCAATCAAGCAGGACGTAGGGATTTACCTCCATCAAGAGGGCCCGAACCTGGGTAAAACATCGTGTCCCTTGTCTCCTGTTACCATCCGCCTAGACGCACAGTTCAGGACCCCCTACCCGAGATCCGCCGGTTTTGACAC
Organism: Triticum dicoccoides; assembly: GCF_002162155.2. Taxonomy (NCBI): domain Eukaryota; kingdom Viridiplantae; phylum Streptophyta; class Magnoliopsida; order Poales; family Poaceae; genus Triticum; species Triticum dicoccoides. The sequence goes on from NC_041383.1 coordinate 95,426,523, forward strand.
CGACATTGGTGCTTTCATTGAGAGTTCCTCTGTGCCGCCACCGATAGGAAGGATGCCTCTTCCCATCTTCAAGGACGGTATCTTTGCCAATGGAGCCTTGGCCGCCGGCCAAACTATCCGGCTAGGAGGTTTTCTTATGACCGCTTGTCTGGCCACCGCTTCCACAATGACCTCTCGAGTCATCGAGAGCAATCTTCACGTCAACTTGGAATTCACCGAGCATCTAGATCCAGCTGAGCTCTCGTCTGTAAACGAACTCTTGGATCGGATCGCCGCCCTAGGAGTCACTACAGACTATGATCAGATTGGGCTTAAAACCGATCTGAGAGAGATTAACTCTCCCCAGGTCACCCACCACGTTACGGTAGTAGAAGAACAATGCGGCGACTCTTCTCCTGTATTGAAAACTAGTCATGTCCGGGCTCCCAAACCCTCCATGCCGGATTACCGCGGAGGGGTGGACTTCGATCGAGCACTGAACTTAAAATCAGGCCTCGTTCCGGACTCGTTGGACAACGTCCAGCAATCAAAGCTTCCGAGTTTGGAAACTTCTCGGCCTTCGAGCCTTGAGATGGGTAGGGTTCCGGACTTAGTTCCACCCACCTGACCAGATATATGCGACCTATCTCTAATCCGGCAAGAGCCCGCTGAAACAGTACATCACTACTGGGCCAGATTCCTCCTGGTTATGGACAGGATAAAGGACTGCCGAGAGGAAAATGCAATCTCAATTTTCTGCAATAATTGCACGGACGAAGGAATCTTGAACGCTGTCAGCCGTCATGAAATCACACGCTTCACCGACCTGGCATCCATAGTACAAAAGTACTATGCGATAGAGAGTTTCCGGAAAACCGAAAATAGGTTTTGGGACAATCCGGCCCCGGATACAGACCCAGTCCGCAACAAAAGGGTGCATCACACTAAGGCACCAGGTGCAAGAACCAAAAAACAGAAACCCCTTAAAGGGAACGGAACCGTACTGGAGGGATGGCTCAGCAGACCCTGTACAATTCACAGTACGGAGGGCGCCGTCCCAACACATAGCCTTCGAGCATGTTGGATACTACGGCAGGTGGCCAAAAGTGGCGAGGAGCTTCTAGCCCCGGGAAACCACACCAACAATACCGGTACGGTATCAACAGTCTTCGAGACTTTCGCATCAAACAATATGCGGAAACTAACAATCCGCAGCCTCACCGAAGTCTACCAAGTAGCCACAGCAAATCCTTGGAGTGACACGGCCATCACCTTCAATGCCAGCGATGAACCTAAATTCCGAACAGCCCGACCACCAGCCGCATTGGTCCTCAGTTCGATAGTGGACGGCTTTCGACTTACCAAGGTGCTCATGGATGGCGGCAGCGGATTAAACCTCATCTATGAGGAAACCCTTCAAAAAATGGAAATAGACTGGAGCCGCATTGAGCAAAGCAGCACAACCTTCAGAGGAATAATCCCTAGCCGGGAAGCGCGCTGCACAGGAAAAATCACACTCGATGTAGTATTCGGCTCACCGGACAATTGCAGATCCAAAGAAATCACGTTCCAAGTGGCCCCGTTCAACAGCAGATACCACGCTATATTAGGACGAGAGGCATTCACAATCTTCCAAGCCGTAACCCATTATGGGTACATGAAGCTCAAAATGCCTGGGCCCGGCGGAATAATCACTCTCGTTAGTGATCCGGACATAGCACTCTGCGCCGAAAACAAGATGGCCGCATTAGCCCTGGAGGCACTATCCGAAGCCTTAGCGGCAGAGGGACTCACTGCGCTACGCTCTATGGTGAATAGGGACGATGTGATACTCGATAAGAGATCCAAGTCCACCTCCTTTAAACCAGCCGAAGAGATAGTAAAATTCCAGGTCCACCCAACGGACCCGACAAAGACGGCCTCCATCGGGGCACAATTGAACCCTGATGTAGACGCCGCACTGCGAGAATTCCTTCGGGAAAATTGGGACATTTTCGCCTGGCACCCCTCGAATATGCCCGGAATCCCACGCAGATTGGCAAAACACAGCCTAAACATCCTAAAAGGATTCAAGCCTGTCAAACAGGCTCTTCGACGATTTTCCGAACCCAAAAGACAAGCAATGGGAGAGGAACTAGCCAAACTATTGGAAGCCGGATTCATCAGAGACATCAAACATCCGGATTGGCTAGCAAACCTGGTAATGGTACCAAAGAAGGACAAATCCTGGTGCCTATGTATCGATTTCAAAGACCTAAATAAAGCCTGCCCAAAGGATCCCTTCCCCCTCCCCCGCATCGACCAAATCATCGATGCCACTGCAGGGCACGATTCATTGTGCTTCCTGGACGCATACTCCGGCTATCATCAAATCAAGATGGCGGAAGCGGATCAAGCCGCAACGGCATTCATTACTCCATATGGACCATTCTGCTTCAACACGATGCCCTTCGGACTTAAAAACGCCGGCGCAACATATCAACGCATGATTCAGACATGTCTGGCTACCCAGATCGGCAAAACAGTAGAGGCATACGTAGACGACGTAGTCATCAAAACTAAACACGTCGAAACTCTAGTAGACGACTTGAGGGTCACATTTGACAACCTCCGAGCATATGATATCAAGCTGAATCCGGAAAAATGCGTTTTCAGCATACCAGCCGGAAAACTCTTGGGCTTCATTGTATCCGGTAGAGGAATTGAAGCAAATCCGGCCAAGATCCGAGCTCTATCACAGCTGGATATTCCAAAAAACCTCAAACAGATCCAGAAATTGACTGGATGCGTGGCGGCCCTCAGCCGCTTTATCTCCCGCTTAGGAGAAAAGGCATTGCCCCTCTATCGCCTCCTCAGGCACACCGAACACTTCGAGTGGACGGATGCTGCCACCGCCGGACTAGAAGAAATAAAGGCCATATTGGCAACGAATCCGGTCCTGGCTGCGCCCAACCTGGGCGAACCAATGTTGTTATACATCGCAGCAGCACATCAAGTTGTAAGCGCGGTACTCGTCGTCGAACGAGAGACAGAAGGGCATAAATTCCCTCTTCAAAACCCAGTATACTACGTATCCACTGTGTTAACCCCCTGCAAGTCCCGTTACCCGCACTATCAGAAGATCGTGTATGCAGTGTTCATGGCATCCCGGAAGCTCCGACACTACTTTCAAGAGTGTTCGATAACAGTGGCCTCTGAAGTACCACTCAATGACATCATAAACAACCGCGACGCAACGGGCAGGATTGCAAAATGGGCCATTGATCTCTTACCATTCGACATAACTTACAGACCTCGGCGAGCTATAAAGTCACAAGTTTTGGCTGACTTTGTCGCTGAATGGACCGAAGCCGAACTCCCTAAAGAGTACGGCGCATACTCCAATTGGATTATGCACTTCGACGGCTCTAAAATGTTGGCCGGACTGGGGACTGGCATCGTATTGACGTCCCTGACCGGTGACACAGTCCAATACATACTTCAAATAATGTACACGGACTCCAACAACGCAGCCGAATACGAGGCCCTTTTACATGGTCTCCGGATGGCAATCTCCATGGGCATTCAACGCCTAGAGGTGTGCGGGGATTCAAACCTCGCAATATCCCAAATAAATGGAGACTTTGATGCCAAGGATCTGAAAATGGCAGCATATCGCAATGTTGTCCTAAAAATGTCAGCTCGGTTTGACGGACTCGAATTCCATCACGTAGTCAGGGATAATAACCAAGCGGCCGACGTATTGGCACGCATCGGCGCAAAACGTGACGCTGTCCCTCCAAACATCTTCCTGGAATGGCTGTTCAAGCCATCCGTACTATGGGAAGAGGAGTCCGGAAATAACAAACCGGAAGCAGCCACACCAACCGACGCAGAGCAATTTGACATAAGCGGCAATTCCGCCACCGAAATAACACCTTCAGCCCACGACATAATGGCCGTAATCGCCCCGTGGACAGAACCATTCCTAGCCTATTTACTTAGGTAGGAACTTCCTGAAGACCAAAATGAGGCCCGCTGCATAGTTCGGCGATCTAAAGCCTACAAGGTCCACGAGGGAGAACTTTATAAGAAAAGCACAACCGGAGTCCTTCAAAGGTGTATCTCCGAAGAGGAAGGGCGAGACCTCCTGGCTGAAATTCATGCCGAACTAGGCGGACACCATGCAGCAGCCCGGGCCCTCATAGGAAAGGCATTCCGTACAGGATTTTATTGGCCGACGACCCGGGCAGATGCTCAGGACTTAGTCCAACGATGCGTCGGTTTGTCAGCTCTTTGCTAATCAGAGCCACATGCCACGCACCGCCCTCAAAACTATACCCATTACCTAGCCGTTCGCGGTCTGGGGGCTTGACATGGTTGGACGACTTAAAGGGGGAACCCACAAGCAAAGATACCTATTGGTCATGGTGGATAAATTCACCAAATGGATAGAGGCCAAGCCAGTTAAAACGGCAGAGTCTGGACCAGTGATAGACTTTATATCCGGGGTAGTACACCATTACGGTGTCCCCCACAGCATCATCACCGATAACGGCACGAATTTTACGGCCGACGAGGTTAATCATGGTGCAAAAATATGGGCATTAAGCTCGATTACGCTTCAGTCTATCATCCTCAAACCAACGGTCAAGTGGAACGAGCAAATGGTCTAATAATGAGCGGCATCAAACCCAGACTAGTGCGGTCACTTACAAAATCCGACACGCACCGGGTAGAGGAGCTCGACTCCGTACTCTGGGGGCTGCGGACAACGCCCAACCGTACTACCGGATTCACACCATTTTTTATGGTGTACGGCGCAAAGGCAGTTCTGCCCTGTGACATTATTCATGACTCACCTCAAGTGCGCATGTATGAAGAAAGAGAGGCCGAGCTGGATCGGCAGGACAGCTTGGATGCCTTGGAGGAAGAATGCGACGTTGCCAAGGCTCGTTCCGCATTCTATCAGCAGCAGGCTCGAAGATATCAAAGCAGAGAAGTACGGGCCAAGACTTACAACGTGGATGAACTAGTTCTACGCCTGCCGGACAACAAAAAGGACAAGCTCAAGCCCAAATGGGAGGGCCCCTTCATCATCGATCAAGTCCTGACCGGCGGAGCGTACCGTCTACGAAGTGCATCGGATAACCGACTCGAGCCAAACCCATGGAACGCAGCCCGCCTCCGAAGATTATATTCCTAGCGCCAGATTAAGAGTTCGTCCCTTTCCCCCGTCCAAATTTTTTATACTTCAGCTGCCTTTTTGTTTCTCTTTTTTTCTCTCACCCCTATTCATAACAGCCTTAAAAGGATTATTTGCGCATAGTTCGCACGTAATTGATGTGCTATCCGCACTCACTATACCTGGGGGCTTCTTTACCAGAAGCTTAAATTATAAGGGCTTCATGCCCAGCACATGTGTCAAGCTTCCACATGTACCTTTAATTCACCATTATATGCATCGATATGACTTAAGTTTTGGCCAAGCTGGGTTGCCTGGCTCCTGTGCTTACCCCTACGTTCCCGATTGTTCGGCTAGGAGGTAGAGGGAGCACCTCTGAGATTGTTACTGCCGGGTCAGCCGGATGTGTACCTCAGACTGGGTGAAGCCGAAAGCTAGCGTTCTTAAGGGAATATTCGGTCGGTGACTTGAAAGATGATTTTACCTACTTATTTATCTGCCCCCAGATGTTTTTCTGCTTTCTTCGCAGTCCAGACATGCACTTTAGGGCATGCCACCCCCAGAGGAAAGGAACCCTTAACGGAACTATTCTCCCTGGAAGATGTTTCTTACTAACCATGTAATATAACATAACTAGTTGGGCACTTGTCTGATAAAGCACTAATGACCCCTACACCTGGTCTCCATGCATACCCCGGTTGTTTCATAACCGAGAAGGTATTCGGACACACTCCGTACTCTAGGGTCCCGAGGTCGAAGCGAAAAGGTCGGCAAAGACAAACGATCTACAATCCGGCTAGAAGGCATTTTACATGTCATTTTATAATACATTGTCAAATTGACTGACTGTATTCTTCCTCAATCCCGTCTAACAGGCTGTCTAATTTATAGTCCTGTTGGGAAAACTTAGCGGCCAACTCTACTTGGCCGTATACTAAACTTACAGGGATCTCCTTCCCATCGGGCCCCACAGGTCCGACTTCGGCCATGTGGTTGGGATCCGCCTTCTTGTACCGCGTCTTCACCATGGCCCAGGCCTCCCTGGCACCTTGGCGGCAGGCTGAAATCTTCCATAAATGGAAGCGCTGCCGCACTCCCTAAAGCTGCTCCGCAAGCTCCCCAAGTCCCTCGGGTAGGGAGAAGGCTGGCCATAAAGCCTGGATGACGCCGCTCATTGCCTGCCGAACTCGTTCGGTCAGTTGCAACAACTCGGGAAGTTGATCACCCGTTGATACGGGCATCTCCTCCGCGGGGCGACCTGTGAGTATACCTACAGACATATTTTTTCAATTGACTTCCTCGCCGAACTCTTCTTTTCAAAGGAGTTCGCTCAAGCACTTACTATAGATGCCGCGACGAAGCCGCTGATTCTCCTTAACGGAGCCAGACAGCTCGGCCCGAACGCCTTTCAGCTCTTCTCCAAGCTGGGCATGGGCATCCTGGAGCTTGTTCCTTTCGTGCTGCACCTTATGCAACACCCTCTCGCCGGCCTTCAGCTGGCGCAGAAGTTCTTGCCTGTCCGGATCTTGTCCGACAGCACCTGCAACGTCATTATCAGACTTGCGCACAGGCCAAACACTACTTATCTTTTTAAATAATGTGTTACCAGGAGAGGTCCCTGCATTTCCTCCTGCGGCAGCGAGTGCGGCCTCAAGTTGAGCCTTACACTCTTGCAGCTCCTGAGACAGTTGGGTATTCTTCTCGGTAAGACCCTGCGTTTCATATGATCCTTAAATCAGTTAATATAACTACTTTAAGTCTCGGGGGCTACTGGCATATATAACTATTAAATTCTCTTACCCGTGTGTCTTTTACATACTGCTCCGTGGCTCTGGTCAAACCATCTTGAGCGGCACGGAGGTGCGCGTCCCCTGCGTTAAAGGCATCCAACGCCTCAGGGGAGAAGCACGCGTCACGATAAACAGTCCGGCGGCGCCTATGGTTCATGGCACTCTCCACCTCAGATTTGGTGGCGGACAGTCGGTCGGCATCCTTCGTTGGAGGAGTATCCGGCTCGCGCCTTGCGCTCGCCTCCCCCTCTGGACCAGGCGCTGGAGCTTGGCTGGTAGAAGCCGGATTGACAGCCTCTACACCCACAGTCCGGCGCGCGCTTTTTCCCCTACAAAAGTCATGAGCACTCAAACGCTTCCTAGGAACGTTGCTCCAGATAATGAATTGTGAGCTATACCTTTGCGGCGACGTTTCAGTCCGCGCCGCGCTCATCTTCCGTCTACTGGTCCGGACTGGCCTTTGATGGTCAGCCGCCGCGGGCTCGGCTTCCCGCCCTAGAGGCACCTCCTGCACAGCGTCATCATATACGATGGTCAGAAATAAGCAAGGAAGGAATAACGGTGTCAGGACTTCGGTCACAATCACCTGGGAAGCCGGATATAGCCCGGGATAGTCGGCCGTAATGGCGACTAAAGCATTATCCATGCTGAGCTGGTGGAACACCCCGTTGATTAGCTCCACTCCTATGTCCGGATCCTCTTTGGAGGTCGGGTCCCGGGATCTCTCTGGATCCTCGGGTTGCGGAGCTGGACTTAGCATGTCCTCCACCGTCCGATGCAGCTCCTGCGTCGAAAGAAGAACACAATATAAGAAACTTAAGTTTCAAAGGCATGGATTGGACACGTGAAGTGTTCGCTTACCCAAGGCCGGGGATTATTCATGGAGAACCCATTTAGCGGGTTCGTCCGAAGGAAATCCTCCTTCTCCCCCTTATACAGGCCGGATAGGATCTTCACCAGGTCTTCGGCCGAATCCGGCCCTTTGCGGCCATGACGGGTGGCATCGTCCTCCCCGTTGAAATCCCACATGGGGTGGCCCCTGTATTGTAGTGGCTGCACTCCCCTCATGATGCATGTTGCCATGACTCCAATCATGGTCAACCCGGAATGGGCCAGTAACCTTATCCGGCCCATCAAATAATGGACGCTCTTGTCTTCCTCCAGTTGGGGGCTCCGTGGGCACCAACTAAGGCGTTTCTTCAGAGGAGCATTGTTGAACTCCGGGAGGCCGATCTGGACAGGGTCCGGCAGCGGAGCGTCTTCTATATAAAACCATAACGAAGGCCAGTCTTCGGACGCCTTCTTAGGGGTTCCGGATGGATATCCGGTCCCGGCAATGCGCCATATTTCGGCGCCGCCCACTTGATATATTAACCCCTCATGAGAGCGGGGTACAAGGCAAAACAACCTCTTCCACAGCGCAAAATAGGGCTCGACGCCCAGGAATAGCTCGCAAAGAACCACGTAACCCGCAATATGCAGGATCGAGGCAGGCGTGAGGTGATGAAGCTGGAGTCCGTAGAACTCCAGGAGCCCGCGGAGGAACGGATGTACAGGAAATCCGAGCCCCCTTATCAGATAGGGGATGAAGCATACCCGCTCCCCTTTGTTGGGATTTGGGGTAGCCTCCGCTTGCTTCCCACCTTTATAGGTGGCCAGCCCGGCTCGGACAGGAACCATGAAGGCCGGAGGGAGATATCCCCCCGTTTGGAGCTTCACCAGCTCGTTGTGCGGAACAGAGCATCTCCTCCAATCTCCTGGCAGAGGGCTGGGAGCGCGAGAAGAGGAGCTGCGTTGAGGATCCATGATGGAATGGATTCTTGGTCGAAAGCGCTCTAATGAGTATTCGCGGGAGGAAGATGGTGATTTGGATCTGGATTCGTGCCTCTTTTATAGGCAGATTACTCGCACAACTACGGGGTAAAACATAAAAGACACCCTGGCTTTTCGCATTTGTGTGACGCATGGAAGAAGGCCATTATTGGGCGTGGGAGCCAAGAAACGCAACATTAATGAGGAAGCCGGACACTGTTCGGCAGGTACATGGAACTTGAAGGAGAACCCGCCTTGCAACGCCGAAGACTACACACATGCTGGACTTATCGTCATTGAAGACTGGTTCGGGGGCTACTGAGGGAGTCCTGGACTAGGGGGTGTCCGGATAGCCGGATTACCACCATCGGCCGAACTATCATCGGCCGAACTATCATCATCGACCGGACTCCAAGACTATGAAGATACAAGATTGAAGACTTCGTCCCGTGTCCGGATGGGACTTTCCTTGGCGTGGAAGGCAAGCTTGGTGATACGGATATGTAGATCTCCTACCATTGTAACCGACTCTATGTAACCCTAGCCCTCTCCAGTGTCTATATAAACCGGATGGCTCTAGTCTGTAGGACAACGAACCAACATCAACCCTTACAATCATACCATAGGCTAGCTTTTAGGGTTTAGCCTCCTTGATCTCGTGGTAGATCCACTCTTGTAAACATCCACAATATCAATATCAATCAAGCAGGACGTAGGGTTTTACCTCCATCAAGAGGGCCCGAACCTGGGTAAAACATCGTGTCCCTTGTCTCCTGTTACCATCCGCCTAGACGCACAGTTCGGGACCCCCTACCCGAGATCCGCCGGTTTTGACACCGACACCACCTGAGGTGTATGCTCTAAGTTGCAATGTTTATATTTCTCATATGATGCATATGGTGTCTTGCATTGCTTAGTTTAGACATCATATGCACAATATTGAATTCCATCTGCTTAGTTTAGAGATCATACATGCGAGTGCCAACTGCTTAGTATATGAATCAATTATGTCAATTATATCATGCCATCCTGTATACTTAGACAACATGTATGTGAATTATTTCATCCCAACCTATTTTAGAAAGACATCATATAGTTTTGTCATGTCATCCTGTTTAGGTACTCATCATATGTTGAATTATGCCATTATATCCTGTTAAGTTATCCATCATATATCTGAAATTGTGTCATGCTATCATGTTTAGTTAGGCATCATATATGTGAAATTGTGTCATGATGTCCTGTTTGGTTAGACAACATATATGTGAATTACCACATCTGTCTATCATACAATGTCTGTACGTTCAATTTCTTTTCTTGTTTATCAACCATTTGAATTGGAGGGGGTGATGGTAGTATCTAAGGGAGCAAAAACCCATTCTTCACAAAAGACAGTGCTACCTGTCGATGCAGATAGAACCATGGTTGTACTGGCCCACAAACTAGCCCCACCACACATAATCGAGACTCTTCCAGATTGCACACTTACACCGTTGGGCAGAGAACCAGCTACAACCCATCTAACCGCAACCCCAGCAGATAGTAACCCACTTCTAGTTGACAAAGCACCATGTCCACCACAGAGTACCCCCACACAAGCAGTTTGTAAAGCTACTGCAGTGCCCAAAGCACGAAGACCACCACAACTAACCCAAACTCCACGTTTAAAGCAGAAGAGCAACTGTTCTCTGTTCAGATTCCGTAGCTATGGTCCATACTCCTTTGCTGTTGCATCACTGTATTTACTCATACCAACTACTTTCGTATTTGAAAGATCCAATTGAAACTCCAATGGCGCAACATGTATGTTTTAAACCTATTTCTTTAACTAGATTGTTGTTCTAACTTCTTGCTCTATGTTGATTTCAGTTTAAGTTGTATAAACAGTTATGTTCTCATGTGATGCACATTACAAGTGCTGCCAATGCTGTGTAGTTTCTCACACTTATATTCTGTCTATGTTGTTGTGTCTTAAAAATATATATGAGCTGAACTATGTCTCTATCTTGATTAGGCAACATAAACTAGAATGATATGGACAATACAGTGACCATAATACATAGATATATGTTTGTTTCATGATGTTATCCTGTCCACCTTACTACTGAACCGGTTTACCAAAATGAGTTTCGTATACTACAAGCTAAACCTGTGATGTGTCTACTTGTTTCTCTTGTAGTATGCAAACAGAATATTGGAGAAGAGCACCCCACTATGCAATGGTAGAGAAAGTAATGCAGATAAGGTTCAAGATAGTGAGACAACCCTATTGGTCTCCAAGAAAGGTGATAAAAACGATCTTGTAGACAGTGAGAAAACCCCATAGTCCTGTGTTGATGTAGTGTTCGAGTTACTGGCCAGTACCGTTGGCACAAGTTCTTCACACTCGCTGCCTGAATCACTTCGGCTTCTTCAGTCTCAGCTACAAGCTAAAAGGCATCAGTCAGCTGTGCCGCAGCAAGAAGCCGAAGGACTGAGGAAGTCCCTGCAGAATTTAGATGCGTATTTTCTTGTGCAGCAGCAAGCGCTGGAGGATTTAAGCGCCAAACAAGAGAAAGTTAATAAGCTTGCTAAGCATCTTGCCAGCATTATGGGTACCCAGGATATTGTTTCTTGAGCTCTTCTGAAGTGGTTTCAGTTCTGGACTTGTTTTGTTGCAGCGTTTATATGCTGCTTTGTTCCCTATATTTGCACTAGTGGCGAACTTTGATGCCCAGTGGATGTAATATGTGTAATAGCCGTGATAGCCTAGCATAAGTTGCTTGCTTATTTATTTCCATGTTGTCTTGTTTATTTGTTTGCTTGGAGTCAGTGCAGTTCTTTTTCCGCGGTTTGCTAGTGGCCGCAATAACCTATTTTTTAAAACTAGGCCACAATAACCATGGGCTACATATTTACTGTAGTGGCACTGGGCCTCCTACCGGCCGTAGAAACAATGGGCCTTCTACGGGCCATAGAAACAATGGGCCTTCTACGGGCCGTAGACATAATGGGCCTTCTACAAGCTGTATCATCAATGAGCCTTATATGGGCCGGATGATCAATCGGCCAAACATGGGCCAATAACAGACCGCATTATGGCCGTAAACGAGCTAGAGTTGGAATCGTCCGTTCATGGGCCAACCATAATGGGCCGTCGTTAATAGGCCATATTTGATGACGCTATGAAAACGGCCCAACGTATTAACAGGCCACAAACGGGCCGACTGTAACAATGGGCTAAATTTGGCCCACAAGCAGAAAATGACAGTAACGGGGCGTAAGTAACCGAATGCTGGAAATGAGCCCAAGAATAAATGGACCCTGAGAAGGCCAAAAGATATCATGGGATGGAAATGGCCCAATGGAATAATGGGCCGTTAATGGGTATAAAGTGATACACTATTCATTACAGGCCAATTTCAGCACGGGCCATTAATGGGCCAAGAGTTACAAAGGGCCTTATATGGGCCGAAAGACGTCATGGGCCATACATGGGCTGGAAGTTAAAATGGGCTGGAATCATATTGGACGGCCCAGATGACGCTACTGGGCCTAATTCGGATAGGCCATAACGGGCCCTATGTTTGCGGGTTGTAAATGGGTTATATGCGAACAGGCTGTTAAGAGGCTTTTCGTGGGCCCGCCCGCCACCTTTTGACCAAGTCAAACGGGCCGGCCTTTTCACAGGAATGGGCCTCTGTTGGGTCGTGCCACGTGTCAACATATCATAGGCGCCTTCTGTCCAATGAGTGGATGACATCTGTCCCAACGATGAGCCGACGCGTATTTCCTCCAGCCAATGATGATTTTACACATGGAAAATCCCCATTGGTCGGGGTTGTTAACGGGTTATCGGATACAAACCCCGACCCGATAGCTTAACAGTGTTCCGTTACGGTGGATGCCACGTGTTGATCACCCTTGACGAAAGCACTTCTGTGACATGCGATTTATCTCATGGAAGGGGACACTTCCGTGATGATAATTTTGGTAATGTCATGGAACACTTCTACGACAGCACATGTATGACTATCTTGATTCTGTCATAAAATCGTCATGGATGTACATGCATGACAGAAAACGTGACCTACTGTGACAAACACGTATCATCACGGAAGTGTATTTTTTTGTAGTATCCTGAACTATGCGTCTAAGGCTAATGGTAACAGGAGGCGGGGGACACGATGTTTACCCAGGTTCGGGCCCTCTCTATGGAGGTAATACCCTACTTCATGCTTGATTGATCTTGATTAATATGAGTATTATAAGAGTTGATCTACCACGAGATCGTAATGGCTAAACCCTAGAAGTCTAGCCTATGAGATTATGATTGTCGTCCTACGGACTAAACCGTTCAGTTTATATAGACACCGGTGAAGGCTAGGGTTACACAAAGTCAGTTACAGAGTTCGGAATCTTCACATCCGCACCGCCAAGCTTGCCTTCCACACAAAGGAGAGTCCCATTCGGATACGGGACAAAGTCTTCTATCTTGTTTCTTCATAGTCCAACAGTCCGGCAGCAGTACATAGTCCGGCTGTCCGAGGACCCCCTAATCCAGGAATTCCTCAAGGGGCGGGCACCCTCGTTGATGACAAGGGCGCCGCTGTGGGTGCGGTGTCGAAGCAGCATCTCTTTTCTGGCTCCGACTTGACGGGGCGGAGCGCTGGCGAGCCGAAGGAAAGCGAGCCGGAGCCCGACGAGAAGGACGTCCCCCGCTCCATTCGCCACGGCATCCAGGAGCTGCCATGGCGGCAAGAGAAGGACGACAGCGACGGGTACTCGAGGTGCAACGTGTTGCTGGCCTCGATGTGGTCGAGGACAGCCTCGAGGGTGCGGCCGGGCATGCCCCACCACTCGCAACGCTCGTCAGCATTGAGGTGTCTGGGGGGGTGATGCCGTTGGCGGAGGCGATCTAGTCTTCGCGGCGGCGCTCGAAGTACATCGTCCACAATGTGCGGCTGTCGGCGGCGTACCTCGGCTCGTTCCGTTGTGCCTCCGTCAGCGACGAGTGGATGCGGGCGATCTCGGCCTGCCATGCAGCCCCTTCGTGCACCGGTGGCACCGAGACGCCGCCGGCGCTCAACTTCCATGACCCCGGTACATGCTTGTCCGGGGGCGCCGGATAGTCGGCCTCATAGAGGAGGCGCGCCTCCGGCTCTTGGAGATGGCGGCGGCCGAAGCCGTTCGCCGCCGCGCCGTCGCCTGGGTACCTCCAGCCATTGCTCGTTGGCGGGAAGGGGGGAGTGTGTTGCTTTGTGCGGCGATGTGAAGCGATGTGTGGCAGTTGTTTGGCGGGGAGATCGGCTTTTATAGCCGCAGCGGGGCGGCGAGAGCCTGCATGTCGGGCGACGCGTGGCGGGACACGCGTCGGTGGCGCCTTCACTGCGCCGCCCGTGAGGCATCAATGGAGGCTGACCGGCGCGGCAATGCGGCAACCTTGCCATTGAATCCCACGGGAACCGAGGCTATGAGGACGACGAAGCGGCGTCTCGCTTACTCGGCGGGCCCATCCCCGTTCGTGCCAAAAACGCGTCCCCCGGCGCCCCCAGATGCCCCCTAGTGCGCCGGGTTCGGCCTGGGTCCGCTGGCGCCAGTTTTCGCCCAAACCGGCAAAAAACAGGCTCCTGGGGCGCGATTGTGCCGATTTTCGGCCGCCGGCGCCAAAAAATGCCTTGGGGGGGGGGGCTGTTGGGGGCGCGGCTAGAGATGCTCTTACCTTTCATCTATCGGCGGCAGCCACCACCACCCTTATCGCAACGTCCATAGCCCCGCCCCGCAAACACCACCACCCAGTACCCTCCCCCAATCCTGGTTTGACGGCACACCATAACATATGTGACATGCTCTCCTTCGCCATGACTCAAAGCACCAGGGGTTTAATTGTTCCCTGATAGACGATTTCTGCTATGGCGCACGCGCGGATCCCATGCTGCAAAGAGGTACCGTGACTGCTCGTTGTGTTTGTCGAGGGTGCTTCGCCCAAATCCGATGCAGATTAGTTTCTTTCAAATATAATAACATATAAACTCTAAAGTTTGCAGGACAACAAAACATTATAGTGCAACATAAATACTAAATAACATTTTGTACTAAATAAATATCATTCTATGTATTTATGGTATCCCCAAAATCCTCACGCCTTGTAGCTCTAAGGTTCATTGATCCACGAAGTTTAAGGTCCGTATATTGTTTCATTTGAGAGAAACAAAAAAGAGAAAAAGAAATCATGTAGTTAATTAGCTAGCAGAAATCTCAAATCAACGTTGGAGGATGAGGATAAGGGGTAGTGTGCTTGGGCCTGGAAAACCCACTCTCAAGGTGGGCGCTAAGGCGTTGTCCGGTTGACGCGAGCCCAGTGAGTTGGATACGTGCATGTTGTCCATCACTTGACCGTTGCAGTTTTGTGTCCTGCTTCAACGCAACACCCCATCCCCCTTCCCTATCGTGAAGCACCTGCGAGGACGAATCATGGGCGGTTGCCTTTCAGCCTAGGTGAGATTGCGGCCACCACCACACCCCAACATAGGGCCCACCTGCAAACAACACCCCCTCCCATCCCCTCGAATATGGCCCTATGGCGCACCATATCGTCTGTGACATGCTACTCCTTCGCCATGACTCGAAGCTCCGGGGTTTTGATGGTTCCCCCTGTTCACCGATGGACGATTCTAGCTGTGGCGAGCGGCGCAGATCCCATGCTGCAAGAATGTACTGTGATATACTAGTTGTGTTCGGTGAGGGTGCCTTGCCTAGATCTGGTGAGGATGCTTCTAAAACCCTAGCCACCTAATTCTCTCGTACGAGTGTATGTTACTCGAGGAAAAAATATATTTTGTAGCATCTTATTGCTTCAGTAGCAGGAACCATAAGCCCCAAAAAGATCATCTAAACATTGTATATTTTGCCAGTTGGAAACTTTCGTTAGCAAAAAGACAACAAAACACTTGCACCAACTTTCATTAGCAAAAAGACAACAAAACACCTGCAAATAGTGCATCAACTTTGATCTCTCTGATTTGTATCGTTTCCCACGGACGATTGCTTATGCAGGACTGCGTACTCTTTTTTCCCCGGAGAAAGAGATTGCGTACTGTTTCTTTTTTTTTTAGGATCAATTGCCTACTGTTTCTTTTTAAATCTTTTTT
>NC_041383.1:95442658-95455990 GCF_002162155.2 Triticum dicoccoides
CTACTGTTGTTTTTTTCTGTGAGCCTACTGTTGTTGATGGAGCACGGGAAACTAGTGGGCTTTGGCTGGCACGGGTGTGGGCAACGGGTCCGTGGGCCTGGGCTCGTGCGTTTGCCGGGCAGACAAACCCAGGTCGATCGGCAGTTCCGCCTCGATCGCCCTCCTCTCTCGGCCGCGATCGATCGCACGCACGGCGGCACGACGGAGAGGGGCGGCACACCGCCACGCGCCGACCGGCCTGGCCTCCCTCTAGATTTTTCTCTCCTCCTCTGCCCCGCGCGCGCCGGGGCCGGAGGGTCGGTCGATGGGCAACGCGAGCGGCAGGCTGGAGGACATCGCGGACGCCGAGATGGACGAGGGCGGGCGCGGAGGCGGCCACGTGCGGCGCGCGTCGTCGACGGGATACGTCGGGGGCGTGAGGGGTGGCGGCGGAGGTGGCCCCGGAGGAGGGGGTGGAGGGTCGTCCTCGCCGGGAAGCCCCCCGCGGCCGCACTCGCCGCGCATGTTCGTGCCGCAGGTCAGTCAGATCGATCGTGCACGCATACACAGACGTAATTTAATCAAATCCTCCTCTCAATCCCGCGCCCGGTTTCGAATCATGGCGAGCCTCTTGCCTCCAAATCCCCAGTGCGATGCGACGGCGTGGGTCTCGCCTTATGCAGCAGCGTGCTTCTCGCTCGATCCGATGAGATCGCACCATGACCCCGAAGGCATCGATGGGTTAGAGCAGCCAGCCACGGTTAAGTGCTAATTTAGAACTACGGTTGATTTAATCCCTTGGCTATCTGCCTGTCGTCATTGTTATCTGAATGAAGACGTGTTGTCTGAAACTTCATGTTTGTGACAGTCTGACAGATGAACGATTGGTTCAGGTCAAAGAAAGATGTAGAGAATATTGAATATTTTCCTTGGCGAGATTGAAATACTGAACAGATTGACTTCACCTTCCCGGACCAGTGGCTTTCATCTAGAAATCTCCAGCTGGCCTCCCACCTGTCAACTTTGCATAGTTTAGTTTATACTTTATACTGTAAAAGAAAACCACTGGCAGTTTGTGTCTTCCGTTGATGTGTTTATTACCGAACTACTACCGGAAGTCCTTAATATTAACAGAGTTACACGGAGTGATTAGTAATTTGTTGCATCCAAATACTCAAAGAACAATTCGGTTGTGTATAGCATCTGTTCTGAAAATTTTGTGGTATACTAGTATTTCTTAACTAAAAGTCTGAAGGCCTACCTATCTTGTCAATGGGTTTTACCACCTCAGTCTCATTTTTGCCATAAGAGACTGTATATGTAGATCTTCTTACTCATATGGTTCTTATCACTTTGATATATCTTGTATGACAGAGCCCTGTAACTCCACTGCAAAGAGCTTCAGATGTGCCACCTCCGGTGTTCAACCAGATACTGATGCGTGATCAGGATGATTCCGACGGCCCCCCTCCAAAGAGGATCCCTACTTTGCTTGTGTGGCCTCATGGAGGCAAGTGTATCTTCGTGGAAGGATCATGGGATCACTGGACATCAAAGTACAAATTCTCATCAACCAGCAGTGACCTCCCCCCACCCCAAAACTGAAACTTGATGAAATGACATGCTTGAAATACTGACAGAGCCAAACCTATATGGCAGGAAAACCGTTCAGAAATCTGGGAAAGACCACACCATCCTGTTAGAGCTTCCATCAGGAGTTTACCGGTACAGATTCATCGTCGACGGGGAAAGAAGATACCTCTCCGATCTTCCCTGTGAGACCGACAACGTGGGCAACATCGTGAACCTTCTTGACGTGAATGTGAGTATTCATTTGTTACTGATCTTACTGATCAAGGTGTGTATATATGTTCATGGTATCCATTTGATCATCGGCGATGCAACGCAATTGGTGCAGGACTTTGTGCCCGAAAGTGTGGAGAGCGTGTCGGAGCTGATGGCGCCCCCCTCCCCGGACTCGAGCTACGGGTTCCAGATCCCCGAGGACAAGGAGTTTGCCAAGGAGCCCCCCACCCTGCCGGCGCAGCTCTACCTTGGCGTGCTCAACTCGCGGAGCGCGGAGCAGCGGGAGTGCGCGCGTCCGAGGCATGTGGTGCTGAACCACCTCTACATCGAGAAGGGGTGGGGCGCGCAGCCGCTCGTGGCGCTCGGCCACACCCACCGATTCCGGTCCAAGTACGTCACCACCGTCCTCTACAAGGCCATCGAGCGATAGCGCTTACCGTAGCGCATGATGCCGCTGCCGCCGAACAGAAGCGAGAAGATTTTCACCCCTCATGTCTGTGCCGGTCGGATCGTGCACAACTGCATAAACAAGCTGTAATTTTCATATAGAGATCATGTTCATTTTTTCTGTTGAGACAGCTGCAGTCATTTGTCAAGAATAAAATCAGAGTAACACAAGATTATGGAGCGTGTCACTGCTCATACGCCTGGTTTTGAAGGTGCTCAACTGCTCACGAACAAAGTTGATGCTGTTTAAATTCTTAAGAAAAAATGACAGGAAAAAAAACTTGCATTTTTTAAAGAAAAAAAGGGGGTGATCTGCTTCCCGGGCATACTGGAAAGAGGGTAGCCCAGAGGCCCAACAATGAGCGGCCGTGGTGCCAAATGGCCCAGTGTCCTGACGAGTGAAAATCTGCAGAGCTGGAGGACTGATTGGCGAAATTGGGCACTCCGCGTCCCAACCGCGTGGGGGCTATTTCCGTCATTTCTCCCCTGTTTGAAAGATGCCAGCGGACAGTGCATTATCGAGAAATTCCTTCCTTGTGCGGCCCCACGTGTCGGCGCCGTCCACAGAGATGCACGGGCCTTTGGCCCTAACGGAGCGCCCGATGTTACCAAATTGCCCCTGGTAGAGCATGATCCGTATTTTTGCAAATTTCCATGTGTTACCGTCTTCTAACTCTTTTCGTATGTTTTTCTTTTATCTTGATCTTCTATGTTGTTCGCTACATACATTTTTCGGAATGTCTATTGTGGAGGTGTAAATATAATTGTGCTATCATCCTCGTTAAGAAAAGGACACCTTTGAATATATTTCTAAGAGGAATTTTGGAAGACTTTTAGGCGTGTGAGAAGTATACGTGCGACCCAAAAAGATTCCATACGCGTAGAAGCCGTGTATTTGTTCTTTGCAAAATAATACTATGCTATGACGCCTATCGCCGTCCTCGTGCCTCAATCGAGCAGCTGTACCTTATCGTTGTTTTAGAGAAGGATAGATGAATGTGTTGAGGAAGCAAGTGAGAATACAATATTCTTTGGTTTGATCCCCTTGTACATATACACGTCTTAGGCTAAGTAATAGAGCCAATCATACACGTGTGCGCGGCCAACTTACTCATAGACCAATCCATTATATCGAGTCTTCATCTACCGGTCCATTGCCATGCTCCATCTCTCTTTTTGAGATGTCCAATCTTTTGACGCCTAGTACTAAGTCATAATGTCATCTACTCCCTCCGTTCCTAAATATAAATCTTTGTAGAGATTCCACTAGGAACCATATACGGATGTATATGGATGTACTTTAAGTGACGATTCATTCATTTTGCTCCGTATGTAGTCCACTTAGTGGAATCTCTACAAAGACTTATATTTAAGAACGGAGGGAGTAGAATCTATCAAAAATCACCAACACATTTGACATCGGTACACAATCATATGCACATGCAGCTTCGAAACATGATGAGGAAACATGGAAGGCCTAAATGCACACACATGAGGTGGGATCACACAATCATGACGATGCACGACCAAGACAAGTCAAGAGAAATACACGGAGCATACTAGAACCTAGCCATAAAACAAGTTGCATTAGTTTTCTGCCCAAGTTAGGTGATCATCACATGGTTATTCCATGAATTCGTGCCTCTCACCACCTACCAAAGCATACCAAATGCGCATTAGAAAATCACAAGTGGCACATACCATCATCTTTCTTCTACTCCCTCCGTTACTAAATATAAGTCTTTTTAAAGATTTCACTGCAAACTACATACAAATGTATATAGTCATATTTTAGAGTGTAAATTCACCCATTTCACTCCATATGTAGTCCATAGTAAAATCTCTAATAAGACTTATATTTACGAGTACTAGCAAGCAATTATTCGAGCCATATATATATATATATATATATATATATATATATAGCGGTAATAAACCACAAGGGCGTCACGGGAGGGCGGCAGAGGGGCAGTTTGGGCAATCCGGCGCGCGGACGCTAACGGCCGCGTTTAGCGGAGCTGACGGTGGGCGTTGTATAAATCGAGCTGGGAAAATTCCACCGGACGCCACGCCACAGAACGCTCCCGGCCTCTCTCTGTTTGCTCTCGCGTCCGCCGCGCCCATCCTCGTCCGCGCCTGCGCCCGGCCCGTGCTCGCTCGCTCGCCGCCTCCCTCGCCTCGATCCACCGCGCCGGCGGCATGGCGGATCAGCTCACCGACGACCAGATCGCCGAGTTCAAGGAGGCCTTCAGCCTCTTCGACAAGGACGGAGATGGTGAGCGCGCCCCTCCTCCCTTCCCCCCTCCCGTCCCTCGGATCTCTCCGTCGCGCGACGCTCGCCGCCGCACGCGCGGTGCGCATTGCCACTGCCCCCTGCGCCCACCCTGTCGCGTCGAATTAGCGCCGCCCGGCGGTAGATCCGGCCCGGATCTGGGCATGGCCGCTGGCCGAACCGCGTCGCTGTCGTGTGCGGCCTAGTGGCGAGTAGATGATGATGATGTGCACGCGACGCTTATCTTCCGGGTTGACCATTTCGTGACGGCGACGTCTCGTCGCCGTCTAGGTTTTATTTTATTTTCCGGACGCGTCGCGATCGCGCCCTCTGTTGCTTCTAGAGCAACTTCGTCTGAACGACTCGTGATTGTTGACCGTGGACTGTCGCTGTGTACCACTAGCTTGCTTTTTATCACACTTTTTTCGATTTAGGTAGTTTAATTCATGTAGAGATCCCTGGAGATAGAGAAAAATCCCGCCATGTAGTATTATAGGGGATTTCATGAACATTTGATGATGCGATATAGGAAATTGATTCGGCTTTGAATGATCTGGCGGCTAAGTTTGTCTGAACACATATGGTTCTACTGTGGCTGGAATTCTTGTGTTGTACCATGATTTGGTTGAGGTTTTCCTAGTAGTCATGTAGAGTACTATAATGTAGTAAAAGTTTGGTTAATAACCGTGTAGAGCTCTCTTGGTTTGAACTTTCCATAATGAATTTACTGTTGCATTAATCTACTTTGATCTTATTGTGTGAACTTATCAGCGAGGATAAATCTGTGTTTGAACTTTCCACAGCGAATTTACTGTTGCGTTAATCTATTTGATGTTATTGTGTGAACTTACCCACTGAGGATAAATCTGGGTTTGAACTTTTCACAGCGAATTTACTGTTGCATTAATCTACTTTGATGTTATTGTGTGAACTTATCACTGAGGATAAATCTAGATATGCACCTTCCCATTTGAACCTATGCAAGATATTCTCAGTATTGTACCATGCGTGGATATTCTCAGTATTAGCACCCTGCGTGGATATTCCTTACTGCTTTCAAACTCATTTAGACCTTATCAATTACTGGCAATAAGCAACTATTGTTTCTTTTTCTTCATAAGTTGATCTCCTGATTTGATTTGTAGTTAACAGCGATGGTTTCTGTTTTCTAAAGAAAATTTAATTTGTTTTAAGCACAATCAGTGTTCTGTGTTTGATCCTGGAGTTGGTTGTATGTATCTACAGGTTGCATCACCACCAAGGAGCTGGGAACAGTCATGCGTTCGCTGGGGCAGAACCCAACGGAGGCTGAGCTCCAGGACATGATCAATGAAGTCGATGCTGATGGCAACGGCACCATTGACTTCCCAGAGTTCCTCAACCTGATGGCCCGCAAGATGAAGGACACTGACTCAGAGGAGGAGCTCAAGGAGGCCTTCAGGGTGTTCGACAAGGACCAAAACGGTTTCATCTCTGCTGCTGAGCTCCGCCACGTCATGACGAACCTCGGTGAGAAGCTCACCGACGAGGAGGTGGACGAGATGATCCGTGAAGCCGACGTCGACGGTGATGGCCAGATCAACTACGAGGAGTTCGTCAAGGTCATGATGGCCAAATGAGCTCCGACCCAAATGCTCCGAAGACAGGAGGAGAATTGTGCATTGCATATTAGTTTAAGATGCAACTCTTATTTGATCGATTTCCAGTTAAGCATCCTACCTAGCTGTAGCTGCTAAAACGGATCGGACGACGCAATTCCTGCTATGTTCTCCAGTGTGTTTCCAGACCTCTTGTGTTTTATGTGAACTTGTGTCCTCCCTGGTGTATCCTGATTGCTGTTTGGCCCGTTTGTAGTATATTTTTTCATCAACTTCTGCTTGACTCTTCTAGCATCAATGGAAAGCCGGTGTTTCGTATTTCTTTGACTCTTTATTAATTTTACAGATGTTATCCTGTGCTTGTTTCGCGTGTGAATGGCAGATGAAGATACATTTATTAATGTACTTTGTGATGCTGGATGAAATTTGAAATTTAAATTTAGCCGTGACAGAGAAGTATCAGGCTTAAATGTGCAGCTGGGTAGGTTGCAACAAACAATTTGCTGGATGATAGTAACGTTGCAGCCTGTGCCTGTGCCTGTGTGGAGTAGTAGGTAGCAACTACCACCGTGCTTGTTCCTTTTAAGGCCTGGAATTGCCTGTGCTTGTGGAAGAGTGGAACACACACACACACACACACACACACAAATGGAGCAGGAGAAGAAGCTCAAAGTGCTCTGCCTCCACGGCTTCCGGACGAGCGGGGGTTTCCTGAAGAAGCAGATCAGCAAGTGGCACCCTTCCATCCTCCAGCAGTTCGACACGGTTCTTCCCTCGACTCGATATCAGATTCCATTCCGTCTTCTGCTTTGCTCTCAAGTTCAACTCTGCTGGTTTTTCAGGTCTTCCCTGATGGCCAGTTCCCAGCTGGGGGCAAATCGGACATCGAGGGCATATTCCCCCCACCATACTTTGAGTGGTTTCAGTTCGACAAGGTATCTTCTTCAGTAGAAACCAGGACCGAAAATCAGCGCTTCTTCCAGCCTTCAGTTTGGTTCCCTGCTAACATCACTCGTGTGTTCCTATTGCAGGATTTCACTGAATACACAAATCTAGAAGAGTGCATTGCCTATCTGTGCGATTACATGGTGAAAAACGGGCCTTTCGACGGCCTGCTTGGATTCTCCCAGGTAAAGGAAACTACTTTCTCCAAAAGAACCGCATCCAACTGTTTGAGGCGCCTGTGGCAACACAGGATCTGCTGTGTGTTGAAAACATAGTTGTGCTACTATGTGTTAGTTCATCTATTAACTTCCCTTTGCTTCCAGGGTGCAACACTTTCAGCCCTTCTGATAGGCTACCAAGCACAGGTATTCCTCTTGAACTCTCAAATTCTGCCAACTTTGAGTCGTCGAGTTAAGTTCCAGAGATATACAAAGGAGCAAGAAACAACAGATCGGATCTGCAAATATTAATAAATCAACTGTGACACCCATCTACCGTTATTAAACAACAGTGTCCCCGCGATCTAGCAATTCAGTTAGTGGTTGAGAGTTTTTTGGCCCCTTTATTAATAGGAAACTCCTGTCCTGTCCATCCTGACAGAACAGTAAATTTTGATAAATTTAGCAGTGTCACATGCCACCCTCTAGGAAAGAGAGAGTTATTCTTCACGAGCATATGCCGAAGATATCATAATCTTATGCAGAACATGTTGATACAGGCTTGCATCCGTCTCTAAGTTAACAATTCTAATAGGTATTTACATGGACATGGAAATTTAGGCATGAGATATGGTTCTCGGAGGAAGATGTCCTCCAAACCTTGTTCTGCTTCTGGTTCCATGTGGATTCTGACTAGGTTGAATGATTTAGGGCAAGGTGCTGAACGATCACCCACCAATTAAGTTCATGGTGTCAGTATCCGGGAGCAAATTCAGGGACCCAAGCATCTGCGACGTGGCCTATAAGGACCCGATCAAGGCGAAATCTGTCCATTTCATTGGAGAGAAAGACTGGCTCAAAGTACCTTCCGAGGAGCTGGCTTCTGCCTTTGCTGACCCTCTCATCATAAGGCACCCCCAGGGTCACACTGTCCCCAGGCTAGGTTTGCACTCTCCCCTGTCTTTCCATGCAAATAACTGTCGAAATTTCTTGTGAATAGATTGAGAGGCAGATTGTTTGTCTTTTACAGATGAGGCATCTGTGAAGCAGCTTTCTGAATGGAGCGCAAGCATCCTGGAAGACCTCAAGAACGCAGACACTCCCAAGGCCTCAAATTCAGAGAGTTCAGGAGGTAAGGACAGTGTCGGCGTGGAGTCAGCAGAAAACCTGATGGAACAAGTTGCAGCTTGAGGCAGTAGCTGAACTTCGCCGGTTGAGTCGCGTTGGTGTCTGAAACCTGTTGCTTGCTTGCTTTATCCAGATGGTAGACCTTGTTCACCATATTAGCCTCATTGAGAGATGAGAATAAATCAGTCCTGATTTGCCTGTTCTTTTCCTCCCATGTTCATCCTTTTTATCTTGATATCAGTACGCTTCGATGCTACACAAACAAAATTTTAACCTTTCCTTCTTCAAGGGAAAAAAGAGAGGCACTTGAACCTACTGGTATATATTTCATCTGCTTCTAGACCATGAAGTCATGAACCAGCCTAAAGCTCTATATACATCGAGTACCGGACGAATCTACAAGGAACAAAGGAACACTATATACATGAGAACCTAAAATACTACTTCCTGAGAAAGACACTCTGCAGATGCCTCATGTGGACCCTCTTTCTTCAGCCTCACTCTCGCAAACCCAAACAACATCCTTTATCTGCGCAGAGAGTGTTTTATAGAACTGCAAACAATTAATGCCGAGTCAGTAAGGTTTACCCATTGGATATAAACTGATTTGCAACTACAAGAATAAACTCAAGGTTAAAAAGACATTCTTCTTTGTTGGGTACTTGATTGTGTTCTAAGTCACTTGCTTAAATTCCGTTTGTGTAGTCCTTCATGGGCACTTGTATAGAGTAAAAAAGCTTCAGGAAAGAAGCTACATCTTAATTTACTGGTGAAATGAGTAAAAGAGCTAAAGAACCACAATATTCAAGAGCAGTACCTTCTGAAATTCCAGAGTATCTCCTTTTGCCTTTTTCAGCTCAACAACAAACAAAGATGGAGCCACTTGGAAGACCTAGAAATGTCAGCCTTGATCAATAATTGCATTACGTTGTAAAAGACATTTCTCAAGCTGCTGTGTTTTTTTCTAACCTCAGTTGCAACATTTAGGTTTCCTTTTCTTCCTGCTTCTAGGTTCTTCATTCGCATCTAGAAAGAACAAGATATAGAATGAAAGGTTTAAGTCATGGGGATGACAAGGACAGTCTCAGTTACTCAAATTCAGATACTTCAAATTTCACAAAACCTATGTTAAAAGTCGTATCCATGGGAGGATGCTTGGCATTACCTTGTAGTTCTTCTTTTGGATGTCAAAGCCAAGTGGCTTAGCAGCTTCTTCTATCCGACTGATGATTTCTTCAGGAGGACATTGCGATGTAAATCTTGTTTCTCTTCTGTACTTCTGTCATTGGTTAACAAATTTTAGCTGACTGCAGTTGCTAAGATTTTGACAAATATATAGATGTTGTAAAGAGATTTATGGGACACAATGCTGCAACAGTTCCTAACCTTATCAGCTTCAAAAAAATTATCTAGCTTCAGTCCCTTATTCAATGATATCAACTCAAATGCGTTCATAGAAGCTGGCTGCCCTTCGATTTCCTCCTTAACTTGTTTTTCCTGGAAATCACAGTAACCATCCATTTTAGTAATATTATCTCAGCCATAAAGGCTAACGGCTTTTCCAGTGAAAACAAGATCGATTAACTCACTTCCGAGTCTCCGAAAGCAGCATCAACATCAGCCAAACTAGTTTGATATTTCTCATCAAAAACAGGTGGCTTGTACCCTTTTTTGAACCATGGATCTTTTAATAGTTGAGGGATAGTTATCCGCTGGTCAACAACAACGAAGAACCGCGTAAGAAAGTACTCCATAATCAATGTACTCATAGACCAAAAAAGTGCAGAGCCACCACTTGTGTTGCATGGGAGCAGTTCTGTTGACCTTTTGGCTGGCTAATTTCAAATTTCAGAAATGGAATGTGAAGTAAAAAAAAGCTTACAGTAGAAGGATTAGGATCCAAAATCCTAGGAATCAGTCTTTTAGCTCCATCAGAAAACCAAGAGGGACAAGTAAATTGAGCTCCAGAGATCTGTCAAGAGAAACAGAGTAAATGGAAATGTACAGCCAGCAATATTGGCATTTATGTATTTTCTTATTCCTTCTATCTTACCTTTTTATAAAGGGCTGAGACGTTGTCATCCTCAAAAGGCAGATATCCAGCAAGCATCACAAAAAGAATTACCCCACAAGACCAAAGGTCTGCAAGCGCACCATTATAGCCCTTATCTTCGATAACCTGGATATTGGGTAGCATTAGATTTTAGGCATGTTCATTCCTGGTTAAAACAGAATCACTGCAAATGTATAAGGACCAGTTACCTCGGGAGCAACATAGTTCGGTGTCCCACAGGTAGTATGTAGTAACCCATCAGCCTGTTGAGTTGAAGTAATTGGAGGTTACAGGTTAATAAGTTAAATGACATCAACAAAAACTACAGAAATGCAATGATATTACCTTCGCCTGCTCAGATATTGCACTTAAGCCAAAGTCTGAGACTTTGAGGTTCCCAGCGGTATCAAGCAACAAATTCTCTAGCTGGCATACATAAAACATCCATTTGTCAGTTTCATGTTTCGCTAAACCAGATACATAAATTGGAACCAAGGGGTTGAGTGGTTGGCGATGTACCTTCAGATCTCGGTGGTATACGCCCCTGCTATGGCAATAATCAACAGCGTTGATCAATTGCTGAAAGTATCTGCGTGCTTCATCCTCCTTCAAGCTCCCACGGGCGGCCTGATTATGAAGTTAGTAGAAATCAATAAAGGCGAATGTAAAAGAAAAACCCATAGTGTAATAATATAAGATTACAAGGTTTCAAGCAACTGGCGTGCTGCTAAAATCCCATCACAGAGAAATATGAAACAAGAGATGCAGTAGTAGTACTAACGATGATATCATGGAGCTCTCCACCCGTGACATATTCCAGAACAATGAAAATTCTTGCCTTGCTTCCCATCACCTGTTATAGTGGAGTCAAAATAGTTAGCTATCAACTGCAGACTTGGATGTAAATATTTCTAATGTAGGCAGGGGATATCATACTGCAAACAAAAAGGCAAAGGTTGGTGTTTAGTCTTTACCTCATGCAGGCGGACAACATTTGGGTGCTGTATCAGCTTCATCGTACAGATTTCTCGTCTAATCTGCCAAAAGAGTTCAGAGCGGCGTCAACATCAAGGTAGAGCATAAGCCCGTAAGCTAGCCCCCTTTCTTGACTATATTTAGAATGAAATACAGGAGCAGTTATTTTTGCGCATAATGACAGCTCAGTTCTATTAGAAAGCATGAGGCAGGGAACTTTCAATATGCTGTGAAATATCTAGGAAACAGAGCATTCATGCAAAGGAAAATTATCAGAAAATGATCTGACCTGCTCGACCAACCCGTGCTTCTGAACCTTGGCCTTGTCAAGGATCTTGATGGCAACAGGATCCCCAGACTCGGTGTCCTTGGCGAACCGGACCTTGGCGAACGTCCCTTCCCCGATGGTGCGCCCGAGCTCATACTTGCCGACTCGTCGCCGCACCTTGAGTGAGGCTTGCCTCCTTGCCTTGTACATCCTCCAGGCCAGTCTTTCCTGGGCGCCCTCAAGCCAGTCTCCAAAGACCTGCCATTTTTGAACAGTTAAGATGCGGTGGAACCGGACAATTCAGCACCCAACACAGGTAGCATTAGACAGCTCAGGCAAGGGTGGAGGAGGAGGAGCAGGACAAATGCTGCTGGATTAATTTGACCATATATATAATAACGCTTTTCATTCACGGCTTAGAAACTGAAACCAAATCGGCAACGTGCAAGCTTCATCTACTGCAGCTTCCTGGAAGCTGCCTGCCGAAACCTTTAAGCATTTATGGTGGCTGATTAATTTCAGTGGTTACTGCTTCGGGGCAGAACGTCAGCAATGGGATCTCGCCGTTAAACGTCCGGATTCTTGCGTGGTTCACGAAGCATGCCGCGCGCTAGGACCCTTGAAATCTCACACAGATATTTGCGTCCGGTGCTGTGATGTCAGCCTTGGGAAGGATTCAGAAAAAATTGATGTCAGAACTGCTGAAAAAACCCAAGCCAACGAGATTAACCAGAAAGGATGAAGATTTCGTGCAGCATCTGCGGCGGCACTGGGAAGGTATAGGGAGGAAGGGAACAGGGGCAAAACGAACAGCGCGCGAGAGGGAAACCCAAACCCCGACCCGACCTGGAAAGCTCCATAGCGTCATTTCTTTCCCTTTCCTCAAGCGGAACTGGGCGAGACAAGGATGCAAGGCTCTGCTGACGCTGCACGTGTGCAGGGAGATGGACACGCAAGCCGGCCGGGCGGGCAGGAGCCGGAATCCCCTCCCCGGAATGCTAGCCGGAGAGAGGGCTCCCCGCCCTTTCTTGGGTCCCCGACGGACGGACGGAAGGAAAGAGCCTAGAATTCCGGTGCTGGCTAACTAACCAATGTGGGCGGCCGGGGCGAGAACGAGGAAGAGGGGGCGTACCTTGTTCGGAGAGTCGCCGCCGGGGAGAGGAGCGGGCCACGGCTCACGAGGAGGGAGGAGCAGGAGGCAGCCAGCACCAGCAGCCAGCGCGTGCGGGATTGAGATGGGGGATGATGAGTGAGGGAGGGAGGGAGAAGCTCGCAGTTGCGGGGGCGGGGGTGGGACGGTGGGGGCAGGGTCGCCTCCTGGCCTTTCCTTTTTGTAAGGCGCGTGGCGACGGACCGGACAAACAACCCCACACCCTTTTGCCCCTCGTACCTGCAACGTTGATGGCAATGGGATGCCATCATTAATACTAAATCTAAACCAGTTCTATATAACAATATGGAATTTGGCTTTCTGGCTTTTCTACCTTTCCAAGCAGTGGCGCCTGTTCATGCTGGCCCCTTGCGCGACGTCTCGTGCGGCGTGTATTATGAGACGGAGGGTGTATGCCGAGTTTTCGCTTGATAGTTTGTGAACCGTGGCGAGAGAGATGTTGGCGTGCTCTGGATCACGGCTTGCAAGTTGTGTTATCGCTAGATCTTTTTGCGAGCGAACGGGTTAAGTTTCTTAATTGGTTGGCGGTCAT
>NC_041383.1:95456267-95489574 GCF_002162155.2 Triticum dicoccoides
TTGTCATGACAATGTGTTACTACTATTGACATACTTTCAACTTCGGTGTGCCGCTTCCGCCAATGGCTTTCCGAGACCTCCTCCCACCTTCAACGGTTGGATCTACGTGGCGGTGACGTGATCCACGATCCATGAGGAACACTACCACCGCAACCCCTCCCGGGGGCCATATTGGTGTGCCAAGGGTACGGACTATGATTGGTCGGAGAAGCGCCGATAGCGTCCACGAAGTAGCATCGTCACCTTTTTAGTGCGATTCCGAGGATACACGACTTCGAATGTTTGGAAACGATATAACCAAGATGGATCTTAGAGACAAGAGCTTCCAACATCAGATGTCGCCTACATTTTCCCATAATGGTATATATCTTTATGATGATGGCAATGGCCCTTCCACCGCCAGTGGCATTTTCCTTAGCAAGTAATTCCTTGCCTCGTAGAATCTTTTTCATCACTATTGACCCACAAGGACGACATTTTTTTCCTTTATCACGTCCACGTGGCCACGACGACCAGACTTCAGCATTGCACTATCGATTGTTGTCTTTTCCTGTGAACGTGAACTGCTCATGCTGGATTTAAGTTTTGTTTGTGGTTCTATGCATGTTAACGATCGAATCGTATCTTCTGCTTCCTCTGTCACGCAATATATGATCGTTTCTCAAGCTAAAACATAGCTTGAAAAACGATCATATATTGTGGGACGGAGAGAGTTTTAGTTGCTTCTTTTGTGTGAGGGCTGGCTGATCATATGTAGTTGGGTTTCTAAGCCTTTTCTATGCGGGAGATGGTCCATTTTCAAGGGAAAGAGAGAGATAGAGAAAAGAAGAGCCTCTTGAGGCTCCATCACGTCGCGCTGTGGTTTTCGGTTACCAGCTGCGGCGACCCCGTTTACTCAATTGTTTATCTGAACTATACTATGACGATCGTGATTAGCATGTAGAGACTTTTTTAAAAAAATCGCTTACCAAAGCATTGACATTCTTTGGTGATTGGCGCGTCGATCCAGTGGATCGCCAATCGGATATTCTTTAATTAGGATTTAATCTCTCTCGGCTAGGCTAGCTAGCAGTGGGTCAGATCAGATCGGCGCCGAAATCCACTCCGTAGCGTACACCTATGTATCCAAGACATGGTTTATTCCCTCCATCTACCCGAAAAAAGAAAGACATGCTTTTATTCTTTCCTCTTTGCGAATATTGTAGTGAGCACATTTTTATTGAGATTACGACCAGTGTTTAAGAAATGATTAGGACCAGGATTGCTTGGAAAAATGATTTGGACTAGGAGTGTTTAGAAAAGGATCGATGCTTGGAGATCATATCAAATATAAATATATCCCTGCAGCGTGCAACATGCTTGGTAGAATATATTCATGGCAAAATAAAAGGAGAAGAAGCTAGCAGACATGCTTGCAGAATGAAGGTATGATCTTATCGTTAGGGTGAAATTTCTTGTGGTCGCATTGTGTTTGAACCCACACGGTCTGCAACCGGCACATGCATGCATGCATGCATGCATGCCATGGCACCCGTGGTGAACAGTTAGATAGATATTTGTTCTGTTTGTCTCAACCGTTACTGTTACTCCATCCCAAAGATCCAATCAAGCTTGGCTAACTGACAGGCCACACACACATACCTACAGTACAAAATTTGTCACTAATTGGTCTCTCTCATGATAAATAATGAAGGACCAACTCAAAAGCAAAAAGATTAGGGCATCTCCAACGCGAACCCTCAAACCGCCCACATGCATCGATTTGGACGACGCGGTCTAGACGTTTTTGCCATCCAACGCGGGCATGTACTAGTCTGTCGGCCGGTCCGGATGCCCCCCCCCCACACACACACAAATCCACCCGTGTGCGCAGGCCGAGGCCGAGAGCACCGCCCGCTGCACACGCCTTCTCCCTCCTACCTTCATTGAACTAGCGTGTGTGTCGATGAACCTACTCCGGCGGCCTGAGCGCCACACATCCATCCCTGTGCCGGACAACATTAAACACCTCTCCACTTGGCGCCTCGCATCCGCCGTTATTTAATCGTGGCCAAGCATCGGGCAAGAACCACACCACACCTTCACCCTACATCCCTCCTTGCATATCACCTGCCATGGCATCCGACTCCAAATCCCTGTTGGACGGCCTCTCCGGCGAGCAGAAAAAGGAGCTCTCCGGCATTGCAGCCGACTGGGTGGCCCGGGTCGGCAAGCTCTTTGGAGCAGCGCCATCGCCAAGACATCCTCGCCCCTCCAGGCCGGCCAACGCCATCTCCCGGTAAATCCGCCACGAGCAATGGCGGCAACGCGTCCTACAACCAAACAAAGAAGACATGTTTGCAGAAGTTGACGCGACGGCGGAGGAATTTGACTGGGATACGGACGACGACATCGACAACTCCACATCAGACACGCCTGCCGTCGCCGCCAATAGCGAGGAATAGTAGACCATGGGATGCCGCCGCCGCTTGTGTCCCATGAAGGCCACCGTCACCATCTTGCCGGACTACACAATTGATGACTTGCCCGCTTCGCGGGGCGTAGACCATAGTAACAGTCTCCCCCTGCCCCAAAAACCAACCTTGATCCGTGCTTCACGGAAGCGGAGGCTATTCTTCCCCTTCTGGTGAAGCATATCCCTCCAAGGCTCATGGCGGTCTGGTGAGCTTGCTGCCGGACATGGGAAAAACGTGTTGTGGGAATGGGGCTCCGCCGCGGCCGGCGATAGACCAAGTTAGAATAACCTATTATAGTCCGACATAGTTTAGTTGAAATATGTCCGAAGTGTAAATATTTTTGTTCGGTTTAGATGAAAATCGTCCAGTTTGCATGTGATTCACCCGGTTAGTTGATAGTTGGATGGCCGGCTCCCGTATCAGTATCCATAGACTGGTCCCTTCCGATCCGCGGGCGAATGTGGTGTTTGATTTGAGGGTGAGCGTTGAAGATGCGCTTAATGAGAAACTCGTCCGTCGAGGAGCTTACTTACGGGCAGTTGCATGCACGCACGGTGCTACAGTGAAACAGGTCGTCCACCGAGGCAGAGAAACAACAGATAACATTTTCGGAAACCCACCCCCACACACGTACCTGGCTGCCTGGCTGGCGAATCGACCGCGCATTAATCCTACCAGATACACATTTGCCACGGAAGTAATTTAGCAAGTCAGCCAGCGAGACAACAAGTATGCACTTTTTTCGGGTTGTTTGTTCGCACGTAATACTCCCTGTGGGTACGACTTTAGTTAGTAGGAAGCTTCGTGGAAGGTGCGCGCGCAGGAGGCGACGACCGCCCGGAGGTGAAGCCGTGCATGATGCATGGGTTCATCACTCGCCTCACTGGCTGTATCTGGAGCTGGGACGCACGGCGCTTTGGAGCTTGCTGCATGCAGGCGGTGGCGGGAACGGGAGCGGTGCGGCGCGGGCGGGTGCGCGCGTGGAGAGGGAGGGAGAGGGGCGCGAGCTGCCGTGCGAGTTCGACGGGAGAATCTCAATCTTGTGTGCGTCCACGCCCGCCCGGTAGCTGAAACCACGTGCGGCCGCGAGGATTAGCCTTGGCTCACCGGGGTTGAAAGTTGAGACAGATGGCCCCTGATAAAGAGCGGCAGCGTGATACCTTCGTTAGGGCATCTTCAACCCCGGATCCTCAAACCGCGTAATAGTCCAGAGCAGGCTATCGGGACCGTTTTACCATCCAATGTAGTTTTGTATCGGTCCGCTCGACTGTCCAGACCTTATTTTTTACGCAAACTGAAAAACAAACCGGAGGGGGAATGCGGGCGTCTGGACCGATGTCAGGTCCGCTTCCAACAAACCTGGCCCACCCAAACTATTAGCGTCCCCGCAGGAAGAATCTCAATCTTGTGTGCGTCCACGCCCGCCGTGTAGGTGAAATCACGTGCGCCGCCGAGGATTAGCCTTAGCTCACCGGGGTTGAAACATTTGCCGATGAGCAAGAGCGTCGGATGTTAATTATCTTCATTAGGCATCTCCAACGCCGACACTTAAACCGCTCCGGGTCGAGCTGTCTCGACGCGTTTTGACATTCAACATGGTCCTGTATTCTTCCGATCGGCGGTCCGGACGTCTTTTTCCTACAAGCCAAGGGGTAGTATTGCCGGCGTCCGGACCAATGCCACTTCTGCTTCCGACAAACCCGGCCCACCCAAACTTCTCTCCCTCGTCCGTGCCCTTTCCTCCCCGAAGTCAGTTGCCCGCTTTCATGCCGCTCTAGAGCGGCCGCTCCGCATTGATGCCGGCTCAAAGCGGACGTGACCTCTTGCTAGTGTTGATATTGAAGCGGCTCGCCGGCCAAGGGCGCCGTCCGGGCCGCGTCCCCGATGTACACGACTGTTAAATGCCAGAGAGACATTGATACCTCTTGAGCTTGCGTTGGTTTTTCCCTTGAAGAGGAAAGGGTGATGCAGCGAAGTAGAGTAAGTATTTTCCTCAGTTTGAGAACCAAGGTATCAATCCAGTAGGAGACAACGCACAAGTCACCGAATACATGCACAAACAATCAACAACTTGCACCCAGCGCGATAAAGGGGTTGTCAATCCCTTCACGGTTACTTGCAATAGAGATAGATAAATGGTAAAGTAAATATTTTTGATATTTTTGGTTTATAGATTGGAAAGTAAAAGATTGCAAAATAGTAGATTGGAAACTAGTATGATGTAAAAGAGAACTTATATGATGTAAAAGAGATCCGGGGGCCATAGGTTTCACTAGTGGCTTCTCTCAAGATAGCAAATATTACGGTGGGTGACAAATTACTGCCGAGCAATTGATAGAAGAGCGCAAAGTTATGACGATATCTAAGGCAATGATCATGAACATAGGCATCACGTCCGTGTCAAGTAGACCGAAACGATTCTGCATATACTACTATTACTCCATACATCGACCGCTATCCAGCATGCATCTAGAGTATTAAGTTCATAAAGAACGGAGTAACGCATTAAGTAAGATGACATAATGTAGAGGAATTAACTCAAGCAATATGATGAAAACCCCATCTTTTTATCCTCGATGGCAACAATACAATACGTGCTTTGCTGCCCCTGCTGTCACTGGAAAAGGACACCGCAAGATTGAATCCAAAGCTAAGCACTTCTCCCATTGCAAAGATATCAATGGGAGACTTGCAAATCTAGTAGGCCAAACTAAACCGATAATTCAAAGAGACTTGCAAAGATATCAAATCATGCATATAAGAATTCAGAGAAGATTCAAATAATATTGATAGATAATCTGATCATAAATCCACAATTCATCGGATCTCGGCAAACACACTGCAAAAGAATATTATATCGAATAGATCTCCAAGAACATCGAGGAGAACATGATATTGAGAATCAAAGAAATAGAAGAAGCCATCTAGATACTAGCTATGGACCCGTAGGTCTAAGGTAAACTACTCATGCTTCATCAGAAGGGTAATTGTGTTGATGTAGAAGCCCTCCGTGATCGAATCCCCCTCCGGCAGGACGCCGGAAAAGGCCCCTAGATGGGATCTCACGGGTACAGAAGGTTGCGGTGGTGAAAAAGTGGTTTCGTGGCTCCCCTGGATGTTTTCAGGGTATAAGACTATATATAGGCGAAGGAACTAGGTCAGGAGACCCACGAGGGGCCCACGAGTCAGGGGGCGCGCCCAGATACGTCTCCAACGTATCTATAATTTTTGATGTATTCATGCCATGTTTACAATAGTTTTACATGATTTTGGTATGATTTGGTTAGAACTAACCCGGACTGATGCTGTTTTCAGCAGAACTACCGTGGTGTTGTTTTTGTGCAGAAATAAAAGTTCTCGGAATGCGCTGAAAATCAACGAAGATTTTTTATGGAAAATATCAAAAATACCGGAACGAAGAGTTACCGGAGGGGAGTCCTGTGGGCCCCACGAGGGTGGAGGGCGCCCCCCTGCCTCGTGGACTCTCCGTGGGCCCCCCTGACTTGTTCTCGACGCCAACCTCTCCTATAAATCTCCGAACCTCCAGAACATAACCTAGATCGGGAGTTCCGCCGCCGCAAGGCTCTGTAGCCACCAAAAACCAATCGGGACCCTGTTCCGGCACCCTGCCAGAGGGGGGATCCATCACCGGTGGCCATCTTCATCATCCCGGCGCTCTCCATGACGAGGAGGGAGTAGTTTACCCTCGAGGCTGAGGGTATGTACTGATGACCCATAAGTGTAGGGGATCTATCGTAGTCCTTTCGATAAGTAAGAGTGTCAAACCCAACAAGGAGCAGAAGGAAATGACAAGTAGTTTTCGGTAAGGTATTCTCTACAAGCACTGAAATTGTAGGTAACAGATAGTTTTATGATAAGATAATTTGTAACAGGTAACAAACAATGAAAGTAAATAAGGTGCAGCAAGGTGGCCCAATCCTTTTTGTAGCAAAGGACAAGCCTGGACAAGTTCTTATATAAAGAAAAGCGCTCCCGAGGACACATGGGAATTATCGTCAAGCTAGTTTTCATCACGCTCATATGATTCACGTTCGTTACTTTGATAATTTGATATGTGGATGGACCAGTGCTTGGGTACTGCCCTTTCTTGGACAAGCATCCCACTTATGATTAACCCCTATTGAAAGCATCCGCAACTATAAAAGAAGTATTAAGGTAAACCTAACCATAGCATGAAACATGTGGATCCAAATCAGCCCCTTACGAAGCAACGCATAAACTAGGGTTTAAGCTTCTGTCACTCTAGCAACCCATCATCTACTTATTACTTTCCAATGCCTTCCTCTAGGCCCAAACAATGGTGAACTGTCATGTAGTCGACGTTCACATAACACCACTAGAGGAGAGACGACACACATCTCATCAAAATATCGAACGAATACCAAATTCACATGACTACTAATAGCAAGACTTCACCCATGTCCTCAGGAACAAACGTAACTACTCACAAAGCATATTCATGTTCATAATCAGAGGGGTATTAATATGCATTAAGGATCTGAAAATATGATCTTCCACCGAATAAACCAACTAGCATCAACTACAAGGAGTAATCAACACTACTAGCAACCCACAGGTACCAATCTGAGGTTTTGGTACAAAGATTGGATACAAGAGATGAACTAGGGTTTCAGAGGAGATGGTGCTGGTGAAGATATTGACGGAGATTGACCCCCTCCTGATGAGAGGATCATTGGTGATGACGATGGTGATGATTTCCCCCTCCCAGAGGGAAGTTTCCCCGGCAGAACAGCTCTGCCGGAGCCCTAGATTGGTTCGGCCTCGTGGCGGTAGAGTTTCGTCCCGAAA
The DNA here is from genome assembly GCF_002162155.2 of Triticum dicoccoides. NCBI lineage: Eukaryota > Viridiplantae > Streptophyta > Magnoliopsida > Poales > Poaceae > Triticum > Triticum dicoccoides. The sequence continues at coordinate 95,463,554 of NC_041383.1, forward strand.
GCTTTCTTATGATTTTTCAGGGTAAAAGACTTCATATAGCAGAAGATGGGCACCAGAGGGCTGCCAGGTGGCCCACGAGGCAGGGGGCGCGCCCAGGGGGGTAGGGCGCGCCCCCACCCTCGTGGATGGTGGGTGGCCCCCCTCAGGTATTTCTTCCGCTCAATATTTTTTTATTAATTCCCAAAATGACTTTCGTGGAGTTTCAGGACTTTTGGAGCTGTGTAGAATAGGTCTCCAATATTTGCTCTTTTCCAGCCCAGAATCCCAGCTGCCGGCATTCTCCCTCTTCATGTAAACCTTGTAAAATAAGAGAGAATAGCCACAAGTATTGTGACATAACGTGTAATATCAGTCCATAATGCACTAAATATCGATATAAAAGCATGATGCAAAATGGACGTATCATGTACCAGTAGCTACGTGTTTGATCTCTCTCTCTCATGTTCTTGATTCGGCACGATCTTGATGTATCGCGAGCTTTGCTATTATAGTTGGATCATATGATGTTTCTCCCCCTCTACCTTTTTGTAATGGATTGAGTTTTCCCTTTGAAGTTATCTTATCAGATTGAGTCTTTAAGGATTTGAGAACACTTAATGTATGTCTTGCGTGGGATACCCGTGGTGACAATGGGGTATTCTATTGATTCACTTGATGTATGTTTTGGTGATCAACTTGCAGGTTCTGTGACCTTGGGAATCTATGCATCGGGGTTGGCACACGTTTTCGTCTTGACTCTCCGGTAGAAACTTTGGGGCATTCTATGAAGTTCTTTGTGTTGGTTTGAATAGATGAATCTGAGATTGTGTGATGCATATCGTATAATCATACCCGCGGATACTTGAGGTGACATTGGAGTATCTAGGTGACATTAGGGTTTTGGTTGATGTGTGTCTTAAGGTGTTATTTTACTACGAACTCTAGGGTTGTTTGTGACACTTATAGGAATAGCCCAATGGATTGATCGGAAAGAATAACTTTGAGGTGGTTTCGTACCCTACAATAATCTCTTCGTTTGTCCTCCGCTATTAGTGACTTTAGAGTAACTCTTTGTTGCATGTTGAACGATTGTTATATGATCTAATTATGTTATTATTGTTGAGAGAACTTGCACTAGTGAAAGTATGAACCCTAGGCCTTGTTTGGAAGCATTGCAATACCGTTTTCGCTCACTTTTGTTACTAGTTACCTTGCTGTTCTTATATTTTTAGATTACAAAAACCTATGTATACCATCCATATTGCACTTCTATCACCATCTCTTCGCCGAACTAGTGCACCTATACAATTTACCATTGTATTGGGTGTTGGGGACACAAGAGACTTTTGCTATTTGATTCCAGGGTTGTTTGAGAGAGACCATCCTCATCCTACGCCTCCCATGGATTGATAAACCTTAGGTCATCCACTTGAGGTAAATTTGCTACTATCCTACAAACCTCGGCACTTGGAGGCCCAACAACGTCTACAAGAAGAAGGTTTCATAGTAGACATCACGCCCTACCCCCTGGGCACGCCCTCCACCCTTGTGGACGCCTTGTTGCATCTTCGACTACATCTCCAAGTCTCCTGGTTTACTTCTGGTCCAAGAAAGATCATCACGAAAGTTTCATCCCATTTGGACTCCGTTTGGTATTCCTTTTTGAAGGAAATATCCCCTAGAGGCAATAATAAAGTTATTATTTATTTCCTCATATCATGATAAATGTTTATTATTCATACTAGAATTGTATTACCCGGAAACATGATACATGTGTGAATACATAGACAAACATAACGTCACTAGTATGCCTCTACTTGACTAGCTCATTAATCAAAGATGGTTATGTTTCCTAACCATAGACATGTGTTGTCATTTGATTAACGAGATCACATCATTAGGAGAATGATGTGATTGACATGACCCATTCCGTTAGCCTAGCACTTGATCGTTTAGTATGTTGCTATTGCTTTCTTCATGACTTATACAAAAGTTCCTACAACTATGAGATTATGCAACTCCCGTTTACCGGAGGAACACTTTGTGTGCTACCAAACGTCACAACGTAACTGGGTGATTATAAAGGAGATCTACAGGTGTCTCCGAAGGTACATGTTGGGTTGGCGTATTTCGAGATTAGGTTTTGTCACTCCGATTGTCGGAGAGGTATCTTTGGGCCCTCTCGGTAATGCAGATCACTATAAGCCTTGCAAGCAATGTAGCTAATGAGTTAGTTACAGAATGATGCATTACGTAACGAGTAAAGAGACTTGCCGATAACGAGATTGAACTAGGTATTGGATACCGACGATCGAATCTCGGGCAAGTAACATACCGATGACAAAGGGAACAACGTATGTTGTTATGCGGTTTGACCGATAAAGATCTTCGTAGAATATGTAGGAGCCAATATGAGCATCCAGGTTCCGCTATTGGTTATTCACCGGGAACAGTTCTAGGTCATGTCTACATAGTTCTCGAACCCGTAGGGTCCGCATGCTTAACGTTATGATGACAGTTTTATTATAAGTTTATAAGTTTTGATGTACCGAAGGTTGTTCGGAGTCCCAGATGTGATCACGGACGTGATGAGGAGTCTCGAAATGGTCGAGACATAAAGATTGATATATTGGAAGCCTATATTTGGATATCGGAAACGTTCCAGATGAAATCGGGATTTTACAGGAGTACCGGGGGGTTACCGGACCCCCCCGGGGTTAATGGGCCTACATGGGCCATAAGGGAGAAGAGGAGGGCCGGCCAGGGCAGGCCGCGCGCCCCCTCCCCCCTAGTCCGAATAGGACAAGGAAGGGGGGGCGCCCCCCTTTCCTCTTTCCCCTCCCCCCTTTTCCTTCTCCACCAAGGCAAGAGGAGGGAGTCCTACTCCCAGTGGGAGTAGGACACCTCCAGGCGCACCCCTAGGGGGCCAGCCACACCACCCCCTCCCTCCTTTATATATATACGGGGGCAGGGGGGCACCTCTAGACACACAAGTTGATCTTCGTGATCGTTCCTTAGCCGTGTGCGGTGCCCCCCTCCACCATATTCCACCTCGGTCATATCGTAGCGGTGCTTAGGCGAAGCCTTGCATCGGTAGAACATCATCATCGTCATCAGGCCGTCGTGCTGACAGAACTCATCCCTGACACCCTGCTGGATCGGAGTCCGGGGATCGTCATCGAGCTGAACGTGTGCTGAACTCGGAGGTGCCGTACATTCGGTACTTGGATCGGTCGGATCGTGAAGACGTACGACTACATCAACCGCGTTGTCATAACGCTTCTACTTTTCGGTCTACGAGGGTACATGGACAACACTCTCCCCTCTCGTTGCTATGCATCACCATGATCTTGTGTGTACGTAGGAATTTTTTTGAAATTACTACGTTCCCCAACAGTGGCATCCGAGCCTAGGTTTTATGCGTTGATGTTATATGCACGAGTAGAACACAAGTGAGTTGTGGGCGATACAAGTCATACTGCTTACCAGCATGTCATACTTTGGTTCGGCGGTATTGTTGGATGAAGCGGCCCGGACCGACATTGCGCGTACGCTTACGCGAGACTGGTTTTACCGCCGTGCTTTGCACATAGGTGACTAGCGGGTGTCTGTTTCTCCAACTTTAGTTGAATCGAGTGTGGCTATGCCCGGTCCTTGCGAAGGTTAAAACAACACTAACTTGACAAACTATCGTGGTGGTTTTGATGCGTAGGTAAGAACGGTTCTTGCTCAGCCCGTAGCAGCCACGTAAAATTTGCAACAACAAAGTAGAGGACGTCTAACTTGTTTTTGCAGGGCATGTTGTGATGTGATATGGTCAAGACGTGATGCTATATTTTATTGTATGAGATGATCATGTTTTGTAACCGAAGTTATCGGCAACTGGCAGGAGCCATATGGTTGTCGCTTTATTGTATGAAATGCAAACGCCCTGTAATTGCTTTACTTTATCACTAAGTGGTAGCGATAGTCGTAGAAGCAATAGATGGCGTAACGACAACGATGCTACGATGGAGATCAAGGTGTCGCACCGGTGACGATGCTGATCATGATGGTGCTTCGGAGATGGAGATCACAAGCACAAGATGATGATGGCCATATCATATCACTTATATTGATTGCATGTGATGTTTATCCTTTATGCATCTTATCTTGCTTTGATTGACGGTAGCATTTTAAGATGATCTCTCACTAAATTATCAAGAAGTGTTCTCCCTGAGTATGCAACGCTTCGAAAGTTCTTCGTGCTGAGACACCACGTGATGATCGGGTGTGATAGGCTCTACGTTCAAATACAATGGGTGCAAAACAGTTGCACGCGCGGAATACTCAGGTTAAACTTGACGAGCCTAGCATATACAGATATGGCCTCGGAACACGGAGACCGAAAGGTCGAACGTGAATAATATAGTAGATATGATCAACATAGAGATGTTCACCATTGAAACTACTCCATCTCATGTGATGATCGGACATGGTTTAGTTGATTTGGATCACGTGATCACTTAGATGACTAGAGAGATGTCTGTTTAAGTGGGAGTTCTTAAGTAATATGATTAATTGAACTTAAATTTATCATGAACTTAGTACCTGATAGTATTTTGCTTGTCTATGTTTGTTGTAGATAGATGGCTCGTGCTGTTGTTCCGTTGAATTTTAATGCGTTCCTTGAGAAAGCTAAGTTGAAAGATGATGGTAGCAATTACACGGACTGGGTCCGTAACCTGAGGATTATCCTCATTGCTGCACAGAAGAAATACGTCCTGGAAGCACCGCTGGGTGCCAAGCCTGCTGCTGATGCAACTGACGATGTTAAGAACGTTTGGCAGAGCAAAGCTGATGACTACTCGATAGTTCAGTGTGCCATGCTTTACGGCTTGGAACCGGGTCTGCAACGACGTTTTGAACGTCATGGAGCATATGAGATGTTCCAGGAGTTGAGGTTAATATTTCAAGCAAATGCCCGGATTGAGAGATATGAAGTCTCCAATAAGTTCTATAGCTGTAAGATGGAGGAGAATAGTTCTGTCAGTGAACACATACTCAAAATGTCTAGGTACAATAATCACTTGATTCAACTGGGAGTTAATCTTCCTGATGATAGTGTCATTGACAGAATTCTTCAATCACTGCCACCAAGCTACAAGAGCTTCGTGATGAACTATAATATGCAAGGGATGGACAAGACTATTCCCGAGCTCTTCGCAATGCTAAAAGCCGCGGAGGTAGAAATCAAGAAGGAGCATCAAGTGTTGATGGTCAATAAGACCACTAGTTTCAAGAAAAAGGGCAAAGGGAAGAAGAAGGGGAACTTCAAGAAGAACATCAAACAAGTTGATGCTCAACAGAAGAAACCCAAGTCTGGACCTAAGCCTGAGACTGAGTGCTTCTACTGCAAGCAGACTGGACACTGGAAGCGGAACTGCCCCAAGTATTTGGCGGATAAGAAGGATGGCAAAGTGAACAAAGTTATATGTGATATACATGTTATTGATGTGTACCTTACTAATGCTCACAGTAGTACCTGGGTATTTGATACTGGTTCTGTTGCTAATATTTGCAACTCGAAACAGGGACTACGGATTAAGCGAAGATTGGCTAAGGACGAGGTGACGATGCGCGTGGGAAATGGTTCCAAAGTCGATGTGATCGCGGTCGGCATGCTACCTCTACATCTACCATTGGGATTAGTTTTAGACCTAAATAATTGTTATTTGGTGCCAGCGTTGAGCATGAACATTATATCCGGATCTTGTTTGATGCGAGATGGTTATTCATTTAAATCAGAGAATAATGGTTGTTCTATTTATATGAGTAATATCTTTTATGGTCATGCACCCTTGAAGAGTGGTCTATTTTTATTGAATCTTGATAGTAGTGATACACATATTCATAATGTTGAAGCCAAAAGATGCAGAGTTGATAATGATAGTGCAACTTATTTGTGGCACTGCCGTTTAGGTCATATCGGTGTAAAGCGCATGAAGAAACTCCATACTGATGGACTTTTGGAATCACTTGATTATGAATCACTTGGTACTTGTGAACCGTGCCTCATGGGCAAGATGACTAAAACGCCGTTCTCTGGAACTATGGAGCGAGCAACTGATTTATTGGAAATCATACATACTGATGTATGTGGTCCAATGAATATTGAGGCTCGCGGCGGGTATCGTTATTTTCTCACCTTAACAGATGATTTGAGAAGATATGGGTATATCTACTTAATGAAACACAAGTCTGAAACATTTGAAAAGTTCAAAGAATTTCAAAGTGAAGTGGAAAATCATCGTAACAAGAAAATAAAATTTCTATGATCTGATCGTGGAGGAGAATATTTGAGTTACGAGTTTGGTTTACATTTGAAACAATGTGGAATAGTTTCGCAACTCATGCCACCCGAAACACCACAACGAAATGGTGTGTCCGAACATCGTAATCGTACTTTACTAGATATGGTGCGATCTATGATGTCTCTTACTGATTTACCGCTATCGTTTTGGGGTTATGCTTTAGAGACGGCTGCATTCACGTTAAATAGGGCACCATCAAAATCCGTTGAGACGACGCCTTATGAACCGTGATTTGGCAAGAAACCAAAGTTGTCGTTTCTTAAAGTTTGGGGCTGTGATGCTTATGTGAAAAAAATTCAACCAGATAAGCTCGAACCCAAATCGGAGAAATGTGTCTTCATAGGATACCCAAAAGAGACTATTGGGTACACCTTCTATCACAGATCTGAGGGCAAGATTTTCATTGCTAAATTCGGATCCTTTCTAGAGAAGGAGTTTCTCTCGAAAGAAGTGAGTGGGAGGAAAGTAGAACTTGATGAGGTAACTGTACCTGCTCCCTTATTGGAAAGTAGTCCATCACAAGAACCGGTTCCTGTGACAACTGCACCAATTAGTGAGGAAGCTAATGATATTGATCATGAAACTTCAGATCAAGTTTCTACTGAACCTTGTAGGTCTACCAGAGTAAGACCCGCACCAGAGTGCTACGGTAATCCTATTCTGGAAGTCATGTTACTTGACCATGGCGAACCTACGAACTATGAGGAAGCGATGATGAGCCCAGATTCTGCAAAATGGCTTGAAGCCATGAAATCTGAGATGGGATCCATGTATGAGAACAAAGTATGGACTTTGGTTGACTTGCCCGATGATCGGCAAGCCATTGAGAATAAATGGATCTTCAAGAAGAAGACTGACGCTAATGGTAATGTAACTGTCTACAAAGCTCGACTTGTTGCGAAAGGTTTTCGACAAGTTCAAGGGGTTGACTACGATGAGACTTTCTCACCCGTAGTGATGCTTTAGTCTGTCCGAATCATGTTAGCAATTGCCGCATTTTATGATTATGAAATTTGGCAAATGGATGTCAAAACTGCATTCTTGAAAGGATTTCTGGAAGAAGAGTTGTATATGATGCAACCGGAAGGTTTTGTCGATCCAAAAGGTGCTAACAAAGTGTGCAAGCTCCAGCGATCCATTTATGGACTGGTGCAAGCATCTCAGAGTTGGAATAAACGCTTTGATAGTGTGATCAAAGCATATGGTTTTATACAGACTTTTGGAGAAGCCTGTATTTGCAAGAAAGTGAGTGGGAGCTCTGTAGCATTTCTGATATTATATGTAGATGACATATGAAGGAAATATGCCCTAGAGGCAATAGTAAAGTTATTATTTATTTCCTCATATCATGATAAATGTTTATTATTCATGCTAGAATTGTATTAACCGGAAACATGATACATGTGTGAATACATAGATAAACATAGTGTCACTAGTATGCCTCTACTTGAACTAGCTCATTGATCAAAGATGGTTATGTTTCCTAACCATAGGCATGTGTTGTCATTTGATTAATGGGATCACATCATTAGGAGAATGATGTGATTGACTTGACCCATTCCGTTAGCTTAGCACTTGATCGTTTAGTATGTTGCTATTGCTTTCTTCATGACTTATACAAAGTTCCTGCAACTATGAGATTGTGCAACTCCCGTTTACCGGAGGAACACTTTGTGTGCTACCAAACGTCACAACGTAACTGGGTGATTATAAAGGTGCTCTACAGGTGTCTCCAAAGGTACATGTTGAGTTGGCATAATTCGAGATTAGGTTTTGTCACTCCGATTGTCGAAGAGGTATCTCTGGGCCCTCTCGGTAATACTCATCACCTAAGCCTTGCAAGCATTGTAACTAATGAGTTAGTTATGAAATGATGTATTACGGAACGAGTAAAGAGACTTGCTGGTAACGAGATTGAACTAGGTATTGGATACCGACGATCGAATCTCGGGCAAGTAACATACTGATGACAAAGGGAACAACGTATGTTGTTATGCGGTTTGACCGATAAAGATCTTCGTAGAATATGTAGGAACCAATATGAACATCCAGGTTCCGCTATTGTTTTGTTGACCGAGAATAGTTCTAGGTCATGTCTACATAGTTCTCGAACCCGTAGGGTCCGCACGCTTAACGTTACGATGACAATTTTATTATGAGTTTATAAGTTTTGATGTACCGAAGGTTGTTCAGAGTCCCGGATGTGATCACGGACATGAAGAGGAGTCTCGAAATGGTCGAGACATAAAGATTGATATATTGGACGGATATATTTGGACACCGGAAAGGTTCCGGATGAGATTGGGACTATACTGGAGTTCCGGGAGGTTACCGGAACCCCCCGGTAAGTATATGGGCCTTATTGGGCCTTAGTGGAAGGGAGGGAGAAGGAGCAAAGGAGGGGGCGCGCCCCCCCAAGCCCAATCCGAATTGGGAAGGGGGCCGCCCCCCCCTTTCCTTCTTCCCTCCCCTCTCTTCCTTCCCTCTCCTACTCCTAATAGGAAAGGGGGGGCCAAACCTACTTGGAGTAGGTTTGTCCCCCCTAGGGCGCGCCATAGAGAGGGCCGCCCCCCCCCCCTCCTCCACTCCTTTATATACGGGGGCAGGGGGCACCCCATAGACACACAAGTTGATCTACGGATCGTTCCTTAGCCGTGTGCGGTGCCCCCCTCCACCATAATCCACCTCGGTCATATCGTCGCGGAGTTTAGTCGAAGCCCTGCGCCGGTAGAACATCATCATCGTCACCACGCCGTCGTGCTGACGGAACTCATCCCCGACGCTTCGCTGGATTGGAGCCCCGGGGACGTCATCGAGCTGGACGTGTGCTGAACACGGAGGTGCCGTACGTTCGGTGCTTGGATCGGTCGAGTCGTGAAGACGTACGACTACATCAACCACATTGTCATAATGCTTCCGCTTGACGGTCTACGAGGGTACGTAGACAACACTCTCCCCTCTCGTTGCTATGCCATCACCATGATCTTGCGTGTGCGTAGGAAAATTTTGAAATTACTACGTTCCCCAACAGTGGCATCCGAGCCTAGGTTTTATGCGTTGATGTTATATGCACGAGTAGAACACAAGTGAGTTGTGGGTGATACAAGTCATACTGCTTACCAGCATGTCATACTTTGGTTCGGCGGTATTGTTGGATGAAGCGGCCCGGACCGACATTACGCGTACGCTTACGCGAGACTGGTTTTACCGCCGTGCTTTGCACACAGGTGACTAGCGGGTGTCAGTTTCTCCAACTTCAGTTGAACCGAGTGTGGCTACGCCTGGTCCTTGCGAAGGTTAAAACAGCACCAACTTGACAAACTATCGTTGTCGTTTTGATGCGTAGGTAAGAACGGTTCTTGCTCAGCCCGTAGCAGCCACGTATAACTTGCAACAACAAAGTAGAGGACGTCTAACTTGTTTTTGCAGGGCATGTTGTGATGTGATATGGCCAAGACGTGATGCTATATTTTATTGTATGAGATGATCATGTTTTGTAACCGAAGTTATCGGCAACTGGCAGGAGCCATATGGTTGTCGCTTTATTGTATGAAATGCAAACGCCCTGTAATTGCTTTACTTTATCACTAAGCGGTAGCGATAGTCGTAGAAGCAATAGATGGCGTAAACGACAACGATGCTATGATGGAGATCAAGGTGTCGCGCCGGTGACGATGGTGATCACGATGGTGCTTCGGAGAGGGAGATCACAAGCATAAGATGATGATGGCCATATCATATCACTTATATTGATTGCATGTGATGTTTATCCTTTATGCATCTTATCTTGCTTTGATTGACGGTAGCATTTTAAGATGATCTCTCACTAAAAATTAACAAGAAGTGTTCTCCCTGAGTATGCACCGTTGTCAAAGTTCGACGTGCCCAGACACCACGTGATGATCGGGTGTGATAAGCTCTACGTCCATCTACAACGGGTGCAAGCCAGTTTTGCACACGCAGAATACTCAGGTTAAACTTGACGAGCCTAGCATATGCAGATATGGCCTCGGAACACGGAGACCGAAAGGTCGAGCGTGAATCATATAGTAGATATGATCAACATAGAGATGTTCACCATTGAAAACTACTCCATCTCACGTGATGATCGGTTATGGTTTAGTTGATTTCGATCACGTGATCACTTAGATGACTAGAGAGATGTCTGTCTAAGTGGGAGTTCTTAAATAATATGATTAGTTGAACTTAAATTTATCATGAACTTAGTACCTGATAGTATTTTGCTTGTCTATGTTTGTTGTAGATAGATGGCTCGTGTTGTTGTTCCGTTGAATTTTAATGCGTTCCTTGAGAAAGCAAAGTTGAAAGATGATGGTAGCAATTACACGGACTGGGTCCGTAACTTGAGGATTATCCTCATTGCTGCACAGAAGAATTACGTCCTGAAAGCACCGCTGGGTGCCAGGCCTACTGCAGGAGCAACACCAGATGTTGTGAACGTCTGGCAGAGCAAAGCTGATGACTACTCTATAGTTCAGTGTGCCATGCTTTACGGCTTAGAACCGGGTCTTCAACGACGTTTTGAACGTCATGGAGCATATGAGATGTTCCAAGAGTTGAAGTTAATATTTCAAGAAAATGCCCGGATTGAGAGATATGAAGTCTCCAATAAGTTCTACAGCTGCAAGATGGAGGAGAATAGTTCTGTCAGTGAGCATATACTCAAAATGTCTGGGTATAATAATCACTTGATTCAACTGGGAGTTAATCTTCCGGATGATAGCGTCATTGACAGAATTCTCCAATCACTGCCACCAAGCTACAAGAGCTTTGTGATGAACTATAATATGCAAGGGATGAACAAGACAATTCCCGAGCTCTTTGCAATGCTAAAGGCTGCGGAGGTAGAAATCAAGAAGGAGCATCAAGTGTTGATGGTCAACAAGACCACTAGTTTCAAGAAAAAGGGCAAAGGGAAGAAGATGGGGAACTTCAAGAAGAACAGCAAGCAAGTTGCTACTCAAGAGAAGAAACCAAAGTCTGGACCTAAGCCTGAAACTGAGTGCTTCTACTGCAAGCAGACTGGTCACTGGAAGCGGAACTGCCCCAAGTATTTGGCGGATAAGAAGGATGGCAAAGTGAACAAACGTATATGTGATATACATGTTATTGATGTGTACCTAACTAGAGCTCGTAGTAGCACCTGGGTATTTGATACTGGTTCTGTTGCTAATATTTGCAACTCGAAACAGGGACTACGGAATAAGCGAGCACTGGCCAAGGACGAGGTGACGATGCGCGTGGGAAACGGTTCCAAAGTCGATGTGATCGCGGTCGGCACGCTACCTCTACATCTACCTTCGGGATTAGTTTTAGACCTGAATAATTGTTATTTGGTGCCAGCGTTGAGCATGAACATTATATCTGGATCTTGTTTGATGCGAGACGGTTATTCATTTAAATCAGAGAATAATGGTTGTTCTATTTATATGAGTAATATCTTTTATTGTCATGCACCCTTGAAGAGTGGTCTATTTTTATTGAATCTCGATAGTAGTGATACACATATTCAAATGTTGAAGCCAAAAGATGCAAAGTTGATAATGATAGTGCAACTTATTTGTGGCACTGCCGTTTAGGTCATATCGGTGTAAAGCGCATGAAGAAACTCCATACTGATGGACTTTTGGAATCACTTGATTATGAATCACTTGGTACTTGCGAACCGTGCCTCATGGGCAAGATGACTAAAACACCGTTCTCCGGTACTATTGAGAGAGCAACAGATTTGTTGGAAATCATACATACAGATGTATGTGGTCCGATGAATGTTGAAGCTCGTGGCGGATATCGTTATTTTCTCACCTTCACAGATGATTTGAGCAGATATGGGTATATCTACTTAATGAAGCACAAGTCTGAAACATTTGAAAAGTTCAAAGAATTTCAGAGTGAAGTGGAAAATCATCGTAACAAGAAAATAAAGTTTCTACGATCTGATCGTGGAGGAGAATATTTGAGTTACGAGTTTGGTTTACATTTGAAACAATGCAGAATAGTTTCGCAACTCACGCCACCTGGAACACCACAAAGAAATGGTGTGTCCGAACGTCGTAATCGTACTTTACTAGATATGGTGCGATCTATGATGTCTCTTACTGATTTACTGCTATCATTTTGGGGTTATGCTTTAGAGATGGCTGCATTCACATTAAATAGGGCACCATCTAAATCCGTTGAGACGATGCCTTATGAACTGTGGTTTGGCAAGAAACCAAAGTTGTCGTTTCTTAAAGTTTGGAGCTGCGATGCTTATGTGAAAAAAATTCAACCAGATAAGCTCGAACCCAAATCGGAGAAATGTATCTTCATAGGATACCCAAAAGAGACTATTGGGTACACCTTCTATCACAGATCTGAGGGCAAGATTTTCGTTGCTAAATTCGGATCCTTTCTAGAGAAGGAGTTTCTCTCGAAAGAAGTGAGTGGGAGGAAAGTAGAACTTGATGAGGTAACTGTACCTGCTCCCTTATTGGAAAGTAGTCCATCACAAGAACCGGTTCCTGTGACAACTGCACCAATTAGTGAGGAAGCTAATGATATTGATCATGAAACTTCAGATCAAGTTTCTACTGAACCTCGTAGGTCTACCAGAGTAAGACCCGCACCAGAGTGGTACGGTAATCCTATTCGTGCTGACGGAACTCATCCCCGACGCTTCGCTGGATTGGAGCCCGGGGGACGTCATCGAGCTGGACGTGTGCTGAACACGGAGGTGCCGTACGTTCGGTGCTTGGATCGGTCGAGTCGTGAAGACGTACGACTACATCAACCGCATTGTCTTAACGCTTCCGCTTGACGGTCTACGAGGGTACGTAGACAACACTCTCCCCTCTCGTTGCTATGCCATCACCATGATCTTGCGTGTGCGTAGGAAAATTTTGAAATTACTTCGTTCCCCAACAACATATTATTAATTGGAAATGATATAGAATTTCTTGATAGCATAAAGGGATACTTGAATAAAAGTTTTTCAATGAAAGACCTCGGTGAAGCTGCTTACATATTGGGCATCAAGATCTATAGAGATAGATCAAGACACTTAATTGGACTTTCACGAAGCACATACCTTGATAAAGTTTTGAAAAAGTTCAAAATGGATCAGGCAAAGAAAGGGTTCTTGCCTGTATTACAAGGTGTGAAATTGAGTCAGACTCAATGCCCGACCACAGCAGAAGATAGAGAGAAAATGAAAGATGTTCCCTATGCTTCAGCCAATCATGTGTGCAATGTTGTGTACCAGACCTGATGTATGCTTAGCAATAAGCTTGGCAGGAAGGTACCGAAGTAATCCAGGAGTGGATCACTGGACAGCGGTCAAGAACATCCTGAAATACCTGAAAAGGACTAAGGATATGTTTCTCGTTTATGGAGGTGACAAAGAGCTAGTCGTAAATGGTTACGTCGATGCAAGCTTTGACACTGATCCGAACGATTCTAAATCGCAAACCGGATACGTATTTTTATTAAACGGTGGAGCTGTAAGTTGGTGCAGTTCTAAACAAAGCATCATGGCAGGATCTACATGCGAAGCGGAGTACATAGCTGCTTTGGAAGCAGCAAATGAAGGAGTCCGGATGAAGGAGTTCATTTCCGATCTAGGTGTCATACCTAGTGCATCGGGACCAATGAAGATCTTCTGTGGCAATACTGGTGCAATTGCCTTGGCAAAGGAATCCGGATTTCACAAGAGGACCAAGCACATAAAGAGACGCTTCAATTCCATCCGGGACCAAGTCCAGGTGGGAGACATAGAGATTTGCAAGATACATACGGATCTGAATGTTGCAGACCCGTTGACTAAGCCTCTTCCACGAGCAAAACATGATCAGCACCCAGACTCCATGGGCGTTAGAATCATTACTGTGTAATCTAGATTATTGACTCTAGTGCAAGTGGGAGACTGAAGGAAATATGCCCTAGAGGCAATAATAAAGTTATTATTTATTTCCTCATATCATGATAAATGTTTATTATTCATGCTAGAATTGTATTACCCGGAAACATGATACATGTGTGAATACATAGACAAACATAACGTCACTAGTATGCCTCTACTTGACTAGCTCATTAATCAAAGATGGTTATGTTTCCTAACCATAGACATGTGTTGTCATTTGATTAACGGGATCACATCATTAGGAGAATGATGTGATTGACATGACCCATTCCGTTAGCGTAGCACTTGATCGTTTAGTATGTTGCTATTGCTTTCTTCATGACTTATACAAAGTTCCTACAACTATGAGATTATGCAACTCCCGTTTACCGGAGGAACACTTTGTGTGCTACCAAACGTCACAAGGTAACTGGGTGATTATAAAGGATCTCTACAGGTGTCTCCGAAGGTACATGTTGGGTTGGCGTATTTTGAGATTAGGTTTTGTCACTCCGATTGTCGGAGAGGTATCTCTGGGCCCTCTCGGTAATGCACATCACTATAAGCCTTGCAAGCAATGTAGCTAATGAGTTAGTTACGGAATGATGCATTACGTAACGAGTAAAGAGACTTGCCGGTAACGAGATTGAACTAGGTATTGGATACCGACAATCGAATCTCGGGCAAGTAACATACTGATGACAAAGGGAACAACGTATGTTGTTATGCGGTTTGACCGATAAAGATCTTCGTAGAATATGTAGGAGCCAATATGAGCATCCAGGTTCTGCTATTGGTTATTGACCGGGAACAGTTCTAGGTCATGTCTACATAGTTCTCGAACCCATAGGGTCCGCACGCTTAACGTTACGATGACAGTTTTATTATGAGTTTATAAGTTTTGATGTACCGAAGGTTGTTCGGAGTCCCGGATGTGATCACGGACATGACGAGGAGGATCGAAATGGTCGAGACATAAAGATTGATATATTGGAAGCCTATATTTGGATATCGGAAACGTTCCAGGTGAAATCGGGATTTTACAGGAGTACCGGGGGGTTACCGGAACCCCCCCCCCCCGGGGGGTTAATGGGCCTACATGGGCCATGAGGGAGAAGAGGAGGGCCGGCCAGGGCAGGCCGCGCGCCCCCTCCCCCCTAGTCCAAATAGGACAAGGAAGGGGGGTGGGCGGCGCCCCCCTTTCCTCTTTCCCCTCCCCCCTTTTCCTTCTCCACCAAGGCAAGAGGAGGGAGTCCTACTCCCGGTGGGAGTAGGACTCCTCCAGGCGCACCCCTAGGGGGCGGCCGCACCTCCCCCTCCCTCCTTTATATACGGGGGCAGGGGGCACCTCTAGACACACAAGTTGATCTTCGTGATCGTTCCTTAGCCGTGTGCGGTGCCCCCTCCACCATATTCCACCTCGGTCATATCGTAGCGGTGCTTAGGCGAAGCCCTGCATCGGTAGAACATCATCATCGTCATCAGGCCGTCGTGCTGACGGAACTCATCCCTGACACCCTGCTGGATCGGAGTCCGGGGATCGTCATCGAGCTGAACGTGTGCTGAACTCGGAGGTGCCGTACGTTCGGTACTTGGATCAGTCGGATCGTGAAGACGTACGACTACATCAACCGCGTTGTCATAACGCTTCTGCTTTTCGGTCTACGAGGGTACATGGACAACACTCTCCCCTCTCGTTGCTATGCATCACCATGATCTTGCGTGTACGTAGGAATTTTTTTGAAATTACTACGTTCCCCAACACTTATGTGCGAAACTCAAAAACAGGCAAAAAATTAGAAACTGGCACTGGGCTCTAGGTTAATAGGTTAGTCCCAAAAATAATATAAAATAGCATATAAATGCATATTAAACATCCAAAATAGATAATATAATAGCATAGAACAATAAAAAAAATTATAGATACGTTGGAGACGTATCAAGCATCCCCAAGCTTAATTCCTGCCCGTCCTCGAGTAGGTAAATGATAAAAACAGAATTTTAGATGTGGAATGCTACCTAACATATTTATCCATGTAATTCTCTTTATTGTGGCATGAATGTTCAGACCGGAAAGATTCAAAACAAAAGTTTAATATTGACATAAAAACAATAATACTTCAAGCATACTAACAATAATTCCTTGTTATCAATTGCCTTAAGATGCATGCGCATCTAATTCTTCCAGTAGGGGTAGTCCGTCCCATCGAAGGTAGGACACCTAGCCAAGACCTTGATCATTCCTGCAGTCGACATAACTAAAACTCCAGGTGATTAAACCAAAATCACACAGAACAAGGGATTACTTTGCTCTGATACCAATTGAAAGTGTGTTATATCGACTAGAGGGGGTGAATAGATGATTTTTTTACAAATTCGTCACTGAGGAATTTCTAATTAAAGAAATTCCTAAGCAACAACACACTAGCACCGAAATAAGTACTCAGGTATAAGCATAACAGATCAACAACATAGTCATCATGATGAAATAAAAACAAGCACAGAGTACAGATAGTGTGAAAATAGGATAAGCAGGCTAAAGACTATGTGACTGAAGAATTAGGATTGAGAAAATAGAGAAAAGTCTTCAAACAGTAATGATCAGGTTCATCAACACATGAATGAGGAAATGAAAGGGTTGAGGAAATATAACCAGTTGGCTTGGTGAAGACAATGATTTAGTAGACCAGTTCCAACTGCTATGACAGTTGTACGTCTGGTTGGAGCGGCTGGGTATTTAAATCTGAGGACACACAGTCCTGGACACACAGTCCTCACCATATTCTCCTTGAGCTAAAGTCACACAGACCTCGCCCAATCACTCGTTGTAAGTCTTCAGGTGATTTCCAAACCTTCACAGACTTGGTCACTCAGCGATCCACAATTCCTCTTGGATGCTCAGACCATGACGCCTAACCGTCTGGAGGATACACAGTCCTCAAAGGTAACAAGCGTCGGTTCCACACAGGAACACTCTCTTCAGTGATGCTCAATCACTTTGGGTTGTAGGTGTTTGGGTTTTGGGTTTTTCCTCACTTGATGATTTTCGCTCAAAGTCCTCGGAGGATGGGATGCTCTCAATGACAAGTGTCAGTTTCTCACGGAGCAGCCAACCAACTAGTGGTTATAGAGGCGGCTATTTATAGCCTAGGGAGCAGCCCGACATGATAAGACATAAATGCCCTTCAATGATACGAGTGTTAGGTGGGTAGTTATTTTGGGACAGCTGGCGCGTAGCACAGCAACGGTCGGATATTTGAGATTCAAATTCCTCAGGGCTATCATGTTCCTCACTGTGTAGGCAATCCGCACTAGCGAATTCCTAACTCCTCAGTCAGAACAAATTCCTCAGAGACCAGAAGATCTTCGTCTTTTTCACTGAAGAAATTGACTTAACTGATATGAGATTTCCAATGGCTTTACTCGAAAGGATTGGGTAGGTGTAGGATTTTGAGTTGACATCATTTAAAAAGTGATTCCTTAGTATTACCTCGACCCCCTTCAACAGTACGGTGTTTTCTATGACTCAAGAAAGAGAAAATGAAACTATGAAAACAAAAGTCTTCACGCTTCATAATCCTCGCATGAATATCCAAGTCTTCAAGGTCACACCAATTTCTTCACTTTCAAAATCTTCAGGAGGACCAAAGTCTTCAGCTGAAGACATACATTTTTAGGGGTCGACTTTCACCGCAAATATCAAACTCCTCGTCAACTTATAGAACCTGTGTACACTCACAAACATATTAGTCCCTTAACCTATAAGTCTTCAATACACCAAAATCACTAAGGGGCACTAGATGCACTTACAGAGGAGCAGCCAGCGCCCGCGCCTAAGTCGTTGTTCCGTCAGGCACATGAGGAGCAGCGGTACAACACGTTCCTCCTCGATCAAGACTGGTCAGCACAGGGCTAGATCAACGGTGAGCGCGCGAGCAAGGAAGCCATGGCGGCCATGGCCACGGCGAACCCCAACTTCATTGTCGAGCAGTAGGTACTCTACGAGGCCGCCCGGACTCAAGCCGTTGTTCGGAACATAGAGGTGGCACAACTGGATGCGGAGGCGGTGCAGGCGATTGTGGACGAGAATGCCGCCAGCTGCACGTCCTACACGTCGCCAACCATTGTTTGGCCACGTCGATGGGAGGACGAGCATCCCGGCCCCTTCACTTCCATCGCAGATCTTATGTCCACCAGCGAAGGACAGGCCGCTGACTCTGACATATGAGTAGGGTATGGGAGGCGACGGGGCCTCGAGTGCCAAGTGGGTCGGTATGTCTCCCATGTTCAACTCTTCCTAGGTGGCGACCGCACCTTCATTTTGCGGGTCTTATCGCCACCGCTCATGGAGATGGCAGATGGAGGACATGGTCGCCGGAAGGAAACAACAAGGACTTGGAAGACTGGCGTAGTCGTACGCTAGGTTTGTGTCCAGTGCCTGTTTTTACTGAAAAATGTCCAATATGTAATGAATGTGATCCGATTTAGATGAAAATCATCCAGTTTGCATGTATTTCGTCTGGTTTATTGAAATCCAGCTTAAAATGGATGTGGCTACGGCTGTATGGCCACCTCCCGCATTAGTGTTGGCGGACTGCCCCCCGGTCCGCGGACGGATGCAATGTTCGGCTTGGGGGTTAGCGTTGGATATGCCTTTATACCGTGCAAACATCAACTGCATAATATTCCCCCTTTGTGGAGATGAATGATATTAGTGCTATTGCAAAGTGGGGTTAGGGCATATCCAACGTGGAACCCTGAAACAAACACAATATCCATCCGTGAACAGTGATGCATGAGCCAACCATCCAATCCTATCCATCAAGCGTTCTGACACATTTCAAACAGAATTTAAACAGATGAGCAAATTTCATGCAAACCGGATGATTTTCATTTAAACCAGATCAAATTCATTACATTTCTGACATATGTCAACTAAACAAAAGCGTACGATACTATTTTTAACCAAGTCTAAATCATCACTGGCCGTGGAGGCGTTAGTGTTCCACATTCTCTCTTTCGCATATCCCACAAGCTCAACGACCGTGAGCTCTAGGAAGTGAAGTTGCGGGAGGGGAAGAATATGATATGGGACATGGACCACATGGGACATGAGATGTTCCCACATCCGTATGCCACCTCCTAATATTCCTCGCCGGAGTCTATCGTGTGGACGATGCCAAACATAGACGGGTCGATCTGGTGGTCGTTGTGGCCGGGTGCGAACCAAGTGGGCGGCACGACAAACGTGGAGCTAACGAGGTCCTCTGCCCGTGTCTCCTTTTCGTCTGCCTCCACGTCTATCTCTGTGAACCAGATGTTCGCCTCCGCCCGCAGGACGCGCAACCACCATCGCTCGCGGCGCTGCGCATGGACTGGTACAACGTCGGTTGCTCATCATGGAAGCCCAGATCTTCCATGAACATTGAGCGACGATATTATTGTTCGCCTGCTGACGGAGATAAATCCATCATATCTCGGGTAGGGGGTCTCGAACTAATGTCTAGAGACGATGGTAACGAGTACACAAGTTTTTACCCAGGTTCGGGCTCCCCGAAGAGATAAAACCCTACGTCCTGCTTGTGTTTCTTGCTTTTGGATGGACTACAAAGTACAGATGATCTGCCCTAAGATTGTTGTGTATCTAGATGTTCTATTGAGTAGGCCAACCCCGGTTTACATAGGTGACCGGAGGCCTAGGATAACAAGAGTCCTAGTCGGCTACGTCGGTGGAGAGGAGTTCTCCACGGATAAGGAGTACTTGTCATAAACGACAAGGCTTCTTGATTTTCCTAGTAGATTGTCATGGGCCATCCAAAGTGGCCAAGGATGGAACCGACAAGGAGGTCCTCAGTCCGACTCACTAGGCCGGGAGTCGACATGATGAGAGGCCCCTAGCTGGGAGCCGTGGAGCCACTTGTAGTATGGAATGGAGTGAGTATATAGAGTTTATGTTTAATATATTGTGCACCATGAGAGATGCGGATGGGCTCGTGACAACGACCTACAAGTTTTGTTATTGTTAGATCTTTCTGATGAGCCAATAGGTATTATTCCTTAATTGGCTCGCGGTCATGGCTCATTCTCGACTTTGCAGGAGGGGAAAGATATATGGAAAGAGTTTGTTTAGCCTCAATCATATTTTTGTCTTGATCATATCGTTGTGGTGACAGTGTATTTCTATTTTTGAACGGTTTTTAATTTCTTTCGAACAACATGTACTACTATTGTTGACAACCTTTCTATCGACGGGATACATTCAAGCCGGCGTGTCGCTTCCACTAGCGGCTTCCGAGAAACCCTCCCACCTTGGCAAGGGTTGCAGCTACATGACATAGGTGTGATGTGAGATCCATGTGGAACCCACCACTCTCCATCACCACCACCCCCGGGCCTTATTGGTGCATGAAGTGTGTGCGGTCTATGATTGGTGGGGGAAGCGCCGATAGCATCCACAAAGTTGCGGTGTCATGCCCTTCTGAGGTACGTGGCATGGAAATGATATAACGAAGGCAGATTTTAGAAACAAGAGCTTCCCACGTCACATGTCGCCTACATTTCTCAAAAAGGTATAAATTTGTATGGTGGTAGTGATCCTTCCACCGTCATTGGCGTTTCTGTTCGTAAATAGTTTCTCAAAAAATGCTACACCTATGTAACTTGTTACGTAAAGCTACGTAATATTCCTTCCCCTAAAGTTCCAAGTAAATCAGGCCACATCAGCTCATACGCAAGTTTCATAATAGTTGTTGTGCAGGTGTGGCAAAGCTCTTCCCAAAAATGCTACACCTACGTAACCGCTGGAACGCATGTTTTTCCCTTCTAGATAGCTTATTATATATATATACCATGTGGTCGGAATAAACAGTATATCATTATCCTATACGTCGATCATAATCTTTTTGATGAATAGTCAGTGCTCATGCTGGACCAACACAACGACTTTTAAGTTTTGATGAGGATCTATTTACCAATCAAACCCCCACCCAAAATCATACTTTCTACATATTAATTACTATTTTTGCTAGGGCCGATCATATAAATATAGCCGAGCTTATAAGTTTTTACAAATATAAGTGGAATGGTTCAGTTTCAAGAAGGGGAGAGGGGGAGACGGAGGGTATGTTTAGGCTCGTTCAGGTTGTGTTGTGGTTTTTGGTTACCAAGCCACGGCGACCCTGTTCATTTTTTTTCTCGAACTATACTATGACGATCGTGATTAGCATGTACAGAGACTTTTAGAAAACCTACCAAAGCGTTGACATTCTTTGGCGATTGGCGCGTTGGATCGATCCAATCGCCATCCGGTTATTCTTTAACTATTGTTCATCTCTCTCTCGCTCGGCTAGCAGCTGGCACAACAGATCGATTTGGTAGTGCAGCCGTACAGCTCTGTATCCAGGGCATGTTTTATTCGAGGCTAGCTCTGCGTGTGAATGAATATATAGTGAACAATACTTGAAAAATATCGAATGCATTTTCTGTGAGTGGGTGATGTACTTATTAAGACTGTGACTAATAGGGTTTGATTAGGACTCAGAGATCAGATCAAATATAACTCGTATGTATATATCTCTGCTGCGTGCAACATGCTGGGCAGAATATATTCACGGCCAAATAAAAGGAGGAGAGGCTAGCTAGCAGACATGCTTGGCAGAAGGAAGCAGACATCTTATTTTAGACTAGCCATAGTGGAGAGTAACATACAGTAGTAACATACACATATTCTTAGGCTATGTTACTACCTTCATAGTGGGTAGTAACTTAGGTGTGGTGTGATGCAAAGCTTTATTTATTAGGTTATAGACTCATATTGCATTGGGAGATGTGATGTTATGTCATTAGCTAAGTTACTAGAACTACCTCTCTCTCTCTTCATTAACTTATTTCCACATAGATAAATTTGTTGAGTTGGACTCGAAGTTACTGCTGAAGTTACCACTCCCTCCGTCTAGGTGAGTAAGTCATCTTAGGTTGTGCACCGTGATCAAGGAGGAGGGGAAAACAAGAGACTTTAATGTTTATTTGCTAATTAATAGCATTGCATGCAATGAACTAACCACTGCATATCGTTTTTGGTAGTCTCAAGTCATTAAAAACATGCATACCCCTCATCTCTCATTGGTTGCTATGTCAAAAAACAAAAAACGAAGTAGAAGTTAATGTACCGCGCCTAAATGTTTTGAGATTATTTAGTTTTTGTAAGATGATTTACACACCTAGACAGAGGGAGTACCACTATAGCTAGGGTGAAATTTCTCGTGGTCACATTCTCAAGGCACATGTGTACGTGTTGATTACCGCACCATCGACACCATCTGCAACCCGCACATGCATGCATGTCAGCGGTACCTGGGATGAACACGTAGATAGATACATTTGCTCTGTTTTTCTTAACTATTTATTGATTATTCCTTTCAAAAAAGAAAAAGTATTCATTGATTACTTCGTCCCAAAGACCCGACGGACCTTATCTAACCGGCCGTCCTCTTTCCTCTAACAGCAGCTGCAGCCGAGCGTCCCAAACCCGCCTCAAATATTTAGACGGACGACTTAATCATTGTCCGGTCACAAAAAGTCGATTCAGACCGATGTCTCAAACGGGTCTCAAACGCCCGGTCTGACTGACACTTCTCATATCCAGCCCAAATATAAAGCGGATATGGGGCGCCCGGGCGCGTTTGACATGTTGAACCCTGTCCACGCTGGTCCAACCATCCTCACATATATTTCTCCTCACCAGTTCGCCAGACCAAACCTAACCACTTCACTCCACTCCGCCATCCAAACTCCCTTCTGGCGATCTTTGATCTTCTCGGCATGGCGGGCAGCGGATCTGAGTCCTTCACCTCCAGATCCGTTGACCCCGACCTCATCCCACGCGGCCCCGAGGAGGACATGGTTGTCCGGCTTGTGCTCCACCACTCCCGGGAGGAGCCCCCGTGCGATGCAGCGCTCGGACTTCTTCCCTCGCGAATCCATTGCGTCTACCCAAATGGCGCATGGATCCGGCGCTAGATGTGCCGTCGCTGCCTCACGGACGCGGTGCGGTCAGTCTAGCGTCCGAACACGGTGGCGATGCGCAACCCCTTCATTGGCACGCCGAGGCCATGCACGCACCATGGACGTCATCCGACGCAAACATGCATGGCGCGGCATGCCCACCGTGCGAAGCGGCGGCAGCCCTAGCGGCAGTGGACGTCCGTGAGGTGGAGTCGCATTCTCCGGCGCCCTGTTTGGTGCACCGGTCCGGACTCCGCAACCGCGTCGTGGTAGATGTCGCTGGCTCCAGTGGCGAATGAACTGGTCAGGCTTTAATAGGCTTAAGCCTGCCCTTCAACAATGCAAAAAAGAAATTAGTAGTTAATAGTACATGTTTCTAGTAGTGTTATGGCAAATTCTAGCCTTCTTCGAACAAAAGAATTGAGATTTAGTGGTTTTTTCTTCACACTGCTGACTTTGAGCCTGCCCTTGATTTTTCTCCAAGATTCGCCACTGGCTGGCTAGTTCTAGGACGGATCCATCATTAATGTGACGTCCACTGGCACTACATATAAATTACTATTTTTGCTAGGGCTGATCATATAAATATAGCTGAGCTTAAAAGTTTTTATAAATATAAGCGGAATGGTTCAGTTTTAATTAGGGGAGAGGGGGAAACGGAGGGTATGTTTAGGCTCGGTCACGTTGTGTTGTGATTTCTGGTTACCAAGCTACGGCGACCCTGTTCATTTTTCTTTTTCCGGGCTATACTATGACGATCGTGATTAGCATGTAGAGACTTTCTTTTAAAACGTACCAAAGCATTGACATTCTTTAGCGATTGGCGCGTTGGATCGATCTAATCGCCATCGGGTTATTCTTAATTCCCCCTCTCTCTCTCGGCAGCTGGTCAAAGCAGGTCGATTCGGTAGTGCAGCCGTACAGCTCTGTATCAAGGGCATGTTTTATTCGAGCTGCGTGTGAATGAACTATGTAGTGAACAATACTTGAAAAATATCGAAATGCATTTTCTGTGAGTGTGTGATGTACTACTTATTAAGACTGTGACTAATAGGGTTTGACTGGGACTTAGAGATGAGATCAAATATATATGTGTGCTCTGCGTGCAACATGATCGGCAGAATATATTCATTTTTTTAACGGTGCTATGGCGGGCTTACGCCGGCCTGAACCATTTTTATTATATATAAGAGTAAGCTACAAGACATCAGCTACAACAGAGAGCATCCAACACACACAAGGAGGTACAAGGAAGAAAGAAGAAGAACCAGAAAAGAGCTATGACAAGCAGCCAACACAAGAACTTAGCACCCAACACCACTAGCTGGACCGAGAAGAGCGGAAGCAAGCTTTGTTGAATTAGTCGAAAGGAGATCCGTCACCGAGAAGACATGGAGAAGAGGTTGCCAGCTGCCCTGCGTTCACTCTTCACCTTGAAGATCTAGGAAGTCGCAACCACTGTCGAAGGGCATCCCACTGCCTAGCCACGTCGCGGCAAAGAGAGTCACAGACCGTGCCGAAGGGCAATGTTCCGCCGAGACAATCCTGCACCTCCTTAGGCCACACCACGGCCACCATCACAAATAGAGAGAACCAAAGCACTACGCAAGGCAACAAAACCTCAAACGCCGTCGAAGGGCACCGAACACCGAGACCTCATCATCACCACGAGCTCCCAAGAGAAAGGTCAACCATCAGCACCGAGGTGATGAAGGATTGGTTGCCGCCACATATCACTTCCACCACCACCACCCTGCACACCAACAACCCAACAAGCACTCCAACCCAGACATCAAGCTGCCAACCGTGGATCCGTGGCTCCCAAAAACAAAGTCCCCAAGGGGAGAAATGACATCAAGATGCCATCGTCGTCCGATCCAGGGATGGATCTGAGGCTTTCGCCCGGGGCACACGATTAAGAGGGCAACAATAGCTTCCCGTTTACGCCTTGACGAAGGGAAGCGGCGCCCAAAGGCGTCGCCGTCATCGTTGCTGACAAGATTGACAAAGGCTTTCGCCTGAAGCATCCTGTCCCCGGTCATCTCCGTCGAAACTGGCCGCTGTGCCTAGCAGCCCGAGACCTCCCCGCCCTCCTACCAGTCACGGCGAGCGTCCCCACTAGGACTAGCACGAGGCTCCATTGACACAGAAGCTCACCTCGAGCACCTGCACAACCGGAGTCAGGTCGTTGTCGGCTGCCACTCGCATCCAAGCCCTTGCCGCGGACCACCGCCCACCACCGCCAGAGTCCATCCCCGTCAACGACATCCAACGCAGACCCCCTGGTCGTGGCCACGGAACCGCCGGTCGGCCAGGCGAGCTGCAGAAAGCCAGATCTGAGCGACAAGGAACGCCCCAGACCGGCATGGATGCATCCCCGCACGGTCGCGTCGCCCGAGCGCACACACCACACAGCCCACCACCTCTTCCCCGCGCCACCTGCAGACCGACGCCACGCCTGACCGGCTCGCTGGACCCAGATCCAGACCACCAGGTCATCCGGCCATCACACCATCGCTGCACAGCTGCCCGCCACCACCTCACATCCACCACCACATTGGAGCTCGCGCCGGGGGAGACCGCCGCCGACCATGGCAAGATGCATCGCCGGCCCTGTGCCTCGCGTCATCATGGCCCACCAACCGGAGGGAGGGACGCCCCACCGCCGCCGTCCCTGGGTCCTGCGCAAGCTTTGCCAGCGGGAGCCTCTGGCGGTGGCGAGACGGGAAGGGGCGGGGGGAGGGGTGGCGGAGGCGCTAGGTTTTCACCCCCGTGTCGCCAGAGCT
>NC_041383.1:95489897-95551612 GCF_002162155.2 Triticum dicoccoides
GGCAAAATAAGAGGAGGCTAGCTAGCAGACATGCTTGACAGAAGGAAGCAAACATCTCATCTTAGAGTATCTACAGCCGGACTGAGCAAATCCGGCCCAACAAACATCCGCGGACGCGCCCGAGCGCGTCGGCGGGCACTGACCGGGTGAGGGAGTCCTGGATTAGGGGGTCCTCGGACAGCTGGACTATGTACTTATGCCGGACTGTTGGACTATGAAGATACAAGATTGAAGACTTCGTCCCGTGTCCGGGTGGGACTCTCCTTTGCGTGGAAGGCAAGCTTGGTAATTCAGATATGTAGATCTCCTTCTGTGTAACCGACTCTGTGTAACCCTAGCCCCCTCCGGTGTCTATATAAACCGGAGGGTTTAGTCCGTAGGACAACAACAATCATAATCATAGGCTAGCTTCTAGGGTTTAGCCTCTATGATCTCGTGGTAGATCAACTCTTGTAATACTCATATCATCAAGATCATTCAAGCAGGAAGTAGGGTATTACCTCCATCGAGAGGGCCCAAACCTGGGTAAACATTGTGTCCCCCGCCTCCTGTTACCATTAGCCTTAGACGCACAGTTCGGGACCCCCTACCCGAGATCCGCCGATTTTAACACCGACGTTGGTGCTTTCATTGAGAGTTCCACTGTGTCGTCACGATAAGGCTTGATGGCTCCTTCAATAATCTACAACAATGCAATCCAGGGTGAGGTTTTCCTCCCCGGACAGGTCTTCGTATTCGGCGGCTTCGCACTGCAGGCCAACTCGCTTGGCCATCTGGAGCAGATCGATAGCTACGCCCCTGGCCATCAAGTCAGGTTTGGAAGCCTGAACTACACAGCCGACATCCGCGGAGACTTGATCTTCGACGGATTCAAACCCATGACATGTGTACCGAACAGTCACGATGAGCATGACTTAGATCTGCCATCAGATGGTGTTCGGGAGATTTCGCCTGCAGCTGCCCCGGCTATAAATCCGGAGCAGATTGTGCCGTCCAAGGACGGGTGGATGGACCCCGCCATGGAGGCCGCACGCTCATCGGCGACAGAGCCGAACACAGACTACGCCTCCAATGAGGTCAGTGTCACCGGACCCTCGGACTCGTATCCGGACATAGGCTCCGAACCGCGCGCATCCGTGCGTATAGAATTTGATTGGACACCGATCATGGAGTTTACCTCCGCAGATATCTTTCAGCACTCGCCCTTGGTTGATGTATTAAATTCATTGAAGTCTCTGTCCCTGTCAGGAGACTCTTGGCCGAACTATGTCCGGCTTGAGTGAGACGAGGACGACGAAGAAATTCGTTCCCCACCCACCACCCACTTAATAGCCACTGTCGATGACTTAACCGACATGATTGATTTCGACTCCGAAGACATCGACGGTATGGACGACGATGCAAAAGAAGAACAAGAACCACCGCCTAAAGGGTGCTGGATAGCCACCTCATCATATGATATATACATGGTGGACACACCCAAAGAAAACAACGGCGAGGAACTGAAGGATGCAACGGAGGGTAATCCTCTTGAGAAGCAACCAAAGCGATGACGTCGGCGCCGCTCTAAATCCCGCCACAGTAAAAACAGCGATAACAGCGCAAGAAAGAATAATACCCTGGTCGACTCCAAAGTCAACGACGACCCCATGGACCCAGCGATGGAGCAGGATGGGCCAGGGGATGGTGAACATAGCCTGGGGCCGCTGTCCGATCATAGCGATGGCGGAGATAAAACTCATAAACCTGTCTCCAGAGAGGAGAACAGTCCGGACGACAATGCACACATCATCCCGGAAAGGCACTTGGAACAAGAGAACCTCCATAGAAGGCTTATCGCCACCGCGAGGAGCTTAAAGAAGCAGAAGCAAAGGCTTAAGACCGCGCAGGATACGCTCAACCACAGATGGAATAAAGTGCTCGACACTGAAGAAAAATACGGTGGTGATCGCCACACAAAGAGCTACCCAAAGTGCAAGCTGCTGCCCGAATTCGACGACGAGGCTATAGAGCCCATTCCGCCGAAAAATAATACGGTCGATCCTCCGAACCGACCACCCCATGGCCGCGACAGGGCGGCCAATGACGCCACACACAAGTCAGCACACGATTTACCTGAGCATCTAGACAAAAAAGCCGGTATGGCCAGGTCCATTTATGGATCTAGAAAGCATGCTCCGGCGTAGGACCACGGCCACCAAAGCGATTATACCAATCGAATACCAGCTCGGAATCAACACCGAACACTACAACCGTCGGACGCATGCCACGACACATCCAAATACAGGGGTGCCGCGCACCCCCTGTGCTTCACCGATGAGGTGCTGGATCATGAATTTCCAGAGGGATTTAAACCCGTAAACATAGAGGCATATGACGGAACTACAGAGCTTGCTGTCTGGATTGAGGACTTTATCCTTCACATCCACATGGCTCACGGAGATGATCTCCACACCATCAAATACCCGCCCCTCAAGTTGAAAGCACCAGCTCGGCACTGGTTGAAGAGCCTCCCCAAAAATTCAATTGGAAGTTGGGAGGAACTTGAGGATGCTTTCAGGGCTAATTTTCAAGGGACCTATGTCCGACCTCCGGATGGAGACGATTTAAGTCACATAATTCAACAACCCGGAGAGTTAGCCCGTAAGCTTTGGAATAGATTTCTCACCAAGAAGAATCAAATCGTCGACTGCTCGGACGCCGAAGCCTCAGCGGCTTTCAAACACAGTGTCCGGGACGAATGACTCGAAGACACCTCGGCCAAGAAAAATCAAGGACAATGGCAGCCCTAACAAGCCTTATGACCCGCTTTTGCGCGGGCGAGGACAGTTGGTTGGCCCGTAGAGGCACCAGTTACCCAGACACATCTGAAGTCAGAGATGGCAACGGGAAGCCATGACGCAATAAAAACAAGCATCAAAATAATGAAGACAGCCCAGAGAACACGGCGGTAAATGCCAGATTCAGGGGCTCTCGACCCGGTCAACGGAAAAAGCCATTTAAAGGCGGCAGAGATGGATCGTCCAGCCTAAACAAGATTCTAGACATATTATGTCAGATTCATGGCCCCCCCGAAAAACCTGCAAATCACACCAACAGAGAATGTTGGGTCTTCAAGCAGGCCGGCAAACTAAACGCCGAACACAAGGGGAGGGAGACGCCAAGTGAAGACGAGGATGAGCCTCGCCAGCCAAACACTGGGGGACAGAAAAAAATTCCACCAGAGGTCAAAACAGTGAACATGATTTACGCAACTCACATACCAAAGAGGAGGCGCAAACGCACACTCCGAGACGTATGCGCTGTAGAGCCCGTCACCCCCAAGTTCAACCCATGGTCGGCCTGCCCGATCACTTTCGATCGTAGGGATCATCCGACTAGTATCTGCCATGGAAGGATCGGCTGCCTTGGTGCTCGACCCAATAATCAACGGATACCATCTCACCCGAGTCCTTATGGACGGCTAGTCTTCATCTGATATATCAGGACACTGTCCGCAAGATGGGGATAGACCCGTCAAGAATCAGCCAAAGCAGTACTACCTTTAAAGGAGTAATACCAGGCGTAGAGACCCGCTATACGGGCTCTCTAATATTAGTGGTTGTATTCGGTTCTCCCGACAACTTTCGAAGTAAAGAATTAATCTTCGACATCGCTCCATTCCGAAGCAGCTATCATGCACTACTCGAAAGAACGGCCTTCGCTCATTTCAATGCAGTTCCGCATTACGCTTATCTTAAACTCAAGATGCCCGGTCTACGTGGCGTCATCACAACTAGCGGAAATACAGAGCGTTCCTTACGTGCGGAAGAATATGTGGCGGCTCTAGCAGCCGAACCACTGAACGGCCTCCCCAACCCGAATAAATGACCGGCCGTCAAGACCACAAACACGACTAGACGTGTCCGGTGCACCACTAGTTGCAGCAGCCTAGATGAACCTGAGCTTTGTCGACGGATATGCTCCCAAATGTGGTGCTAGGGGCTGCCTGCGTGTAGAAGGGTCCATAGTTCGGCTCGACCCTACTAATATACAATAGATTGAATTCTCATGGTTCATTAAGAATAACCAACTTTTCGCAAGAGGTCTTTCACCTGGGTTTTTTCCTTTTTACAGATGATCATCGTGCTACACCCTTCCAGGATACGGCACAACAGAGGCAAAGGCGCAGATGTGCAGCAGGGCCCCGCTCAAAGGTTTTCTTTTTAGATTAAGACCCTGTGTAAACCTTTTTCAATGTCTCTTGTTCCTTCACACCCTCTGGGCACTTAACATAACAGAGAGGGATACTGGCGTTATTGGCATTTCGTCAAGCCAGATTAATGCATGTACCTGGAAATTCAGGGCTAATTATCGAGGGCGTTACTCAGCCCAGTATATGTTGTAAAGTCCGAATACCTTAGGGAGTGTTCGGCTTCGCAAGTTTGGCCTTATATGCATCAGCTTCGAATCATGTCTTTGGTCAATAGTTGGGTTTGCCCGGCTCCCGTGTTTTGCTACCTTACGTTCCGCTCTATCGGCTAAGGTGGCACCGAGAGAACTACTGCGATTGTGCCCTGGTTCATCTGGATGAGCACCTCAGTAGAGAAAGCCGAAAATTGTTTGTCATGATAAAGCGCGAGACTGGTCAACCACTCGATGACTCAGCGGAATCTTCGTGATTCCTCCGCATTAACGAAGGACCGGTTTCCCGGTCATGTATGTACGCGCATCGTATTCGGATAAACGCGGAAGTGCCAGGGGCTATATAGTAGCCCCACCATCAAACTCCTATGGCTAAGTGAAAGTGTTAAAGCTATATTGTCCGATTGCCTTATTCGTCGCGCTATCACCTCCGTAATGGACCAAGACGTTGGATCAAGTGTGATTACGCGCTTTACCGAACACCCCCGCATTACATGCGTGGGGGCTGAAGCCGACGACTGCAAACTTTTAGGATATATACATACATACATAAACGGCCGCACAGGAGGCACTATAATACTTTCGGGCAAAAGTATAAACACAACCTTTATAATCAAAATAGCATTGTTTTTACAATCAAGATACATGTCACTCGAACATGGTACTCTTCGAGCACTCAGCCTCTATTAAATGGGCGCCTTCTAGGACTTCTTCCAAATAGTGCTCGGGCGAGTCCCGGCCTCCGGTCGGAACCCTGGTTGCAATAGCGGTGGCCTCCATCCCTGCCCAGTATGTCTTAACACGGGCAAGAGCCATCCGCGCACCCTCTATGCATGCCGACCTCTTTACAGCGTCGATATGCGGCACAGCACGAAGAAATCGTTGCACTAAACCAAAGTAACTATCCGGACTTGGTTCCTTCGGCCAAAGATGATCCACGACAGACCTCATGGCAAGCCCGGACAACCTATGGAGCTCGGCCCACTCGGCCATTTGTTCATTTAATAGCAGCAGACGCTTTGGAGCACTGAACTACGACCAGAACAACCTTTCCACCTCATGATCTTTCTGATCCTTGAAATACTCAGTTGCATCAGCATCACTCTTTGCTAAGTTCAAGTATGCGTCTGCAGCACTCCATAATAGATCTAGAGGGGCATACTTCAGATCTCCGAACTTCGTCTGCAACAAAAAGGGCTTCCCAGCCATGATATCTCCGGCTTGACGAAGCTCCTTCCTTGCCGCTCTGATTTCAGAGCGATTTTCCTTGGCTGCTTCCAAGGCCTTCTTTAGGCCAGCCGCTTTCGCTTGGCTTTCGTTTTCGAGGAGCTCATATCGGCCAGCGGCATCCTTCAGCTCAACAGCCATCTCGGCTATTTTATCTTCGCTCTGGCGATGAGCAGCCTGTTCGGATTTTAACTCTTCGACCGCCTTCAGGGCGGCCGCATCGCTTCTCCTGGCTTGTTCCTTGGCTCGGGCAAGTTCTGCCCGAAGGGTCTCCACGGCGGCGGCTCCATCTGCAGTCAAAGCATATTATAGGTACTAGCATCATGCTCCTCTTAATATTTGCTGACTGCACGAATATACATACCCTATGCCTCGTCAAGCCACTTGTTCACAAGCATGATGTCCGCATCCGCCACGTCAAGCTGCCGCCTTAATTCGGCAAAATCAGCAGTCAGGTTAGCCGCCGGACTCTCAGCAGCCTGCGCATGAAAGCAGCACTATCATTACCTGAGACTATGATCCTCCGTTTGCCGCCTTTGGACAACAACCAGAGTCTCAGGGGCTACTATCTATACAGAACACACCTAGCGTGTGCGGTACGATCAAAAATACATATATTACTTTGCATACCTCAAAGCCTCTTAGTAGGCTCGTAAAAGCTTCATTCAACCCGCTTTTTGCGGATGAGATCCTCTCAACCACCGTACCCATTAAGGTATGATGCGCCTCTGAGATGGCTGCTTGCTCCAGAAGATCCATCAATGTGTCCGGTTGTACACCGGACAATCCCGGGCTTCTTCTGTTGGTCTCCTTAGGAGTCGAGAACTCCGGACTTCGGGCGGCCGAAGAGTTACCCTCTGGCCTTTGTGGATCAGGAGAAATCCTCCGCGACGACACCTCAGGGTCGTCCGTCTCACGAGGCGGGGAAACGGGAGGAGGCGTTTCGCTCTCCATCATCTCCAGAAGAAGATCCCCCGAAGATGAACTTTGTGGAGAAGGGCTATGAGCCGGACTGCAAAACATGTGTCTCAGTTGTTATTCTCAGAGAAAAAGTAGGACATATTTACCAAAGTGCCTTTGTTCACTTACGGCTCAGTTGATGGCTGGCCCCCTTGTGGGCGCTGTGCGGCAAGAACGCCCTCCGGGCCAGGGCCCCCTGGCGAAGGTTTCTTCCCTCATTTGGAAACCTCTGTTTCCGAATCTTCCGGGGCGCCCCTTTTCTTCCCATGGGGAGAGGGGATTCTAGATTCACCTCCCTGATCATCCTCCTTCGCGGAGGCACTAATTCCCCCGGCTTGGATGTGCAGCGTATAAAGCCCGCCTTTGTCTTCTCTATTCCTCCCCTCATCTTCTCTCGATGGCACTTGATAGGGTGCTTGAGCCAACATCCTTGTCAGTACAGGATCCGGCGAGCCTTCGGGAAGAGGGGCCGAACACCTGATCCTCTCCGCCTTTCTTATCCAGTCCTGGTCGAGGGCAGTTTTTCAGAATGATGTTGTGACAAATATAAAGACAACATGTTCGGTCACAGAATTACTTAATTGGGTATCTGGACGGTTGCAGTTGAGACCCGCATCCTCGGTGGTGTCCGGACACTTTATTCGTGATCCGAAGAATAATCCATACATCCCTTCGAGCGTCACGCCGAAGAAATGTTGAATAGTTCGCGGTCCTTCCGGGTTGAACTCCCACATACGGAGAGATTGACTTTGGCATGGCAGGACCCGGCGAACTAGCATTACTTGTATTACTTTGACGAGACTGACATCCCTCTTGAGGAGATCTCGGATGCGGCTTTGCAATGTCAGCACGTCATTCACTGGCCCCCAGTCTAGCCCTTTGTTGACCCATGATGCCAGTTTGGGCGGAGGGCCTGTGCGAAAGATAGGGCGGCCGCCCGCTTTGTACCTCGGGGTGCTGTGATGTAAAACCACTCCCGTTGCCATAAGTCGGACACCTCCGGGAAGGAACCCTTTGGCCATAGGTGAAAGTGCAATCATGCCCTTAATCATATTTTGATGTTGATGACAACATGTATGTTAGGGACTAATCATGTTTATCAAGTATATCTCAGGATTATGTCCCAAAGACCATGTGTGTGGATCATGACTGGGACGATATGCATATAACTCAAGAATGGAGATACAAGACATTGACTTCGTTTACAGTTTGTTCTTGAGTATAGGGATCCCGCACTATTAAGAGGGGATCGTTGTATCTAGTTAAAAACTTGCTCAAAACCCACAACTCCTATTCTCTCTCTCCGGACGTCCGGTACTCTACGGACGTCCGATCCCTCTTAGCTGTCTGGACGTCCGGCTCCCTCCGGTCGTCCGGTGTTCCTTTACAGAATGATATTTACGGATTTACGGAACTCTCGGACGTCCGACACTTTCAGCACAGAACCGTAATTACGGATCTCCGGGCTTCTCCGGTCGTCCGGGCTCTGGACATCCGGCACGTCTCGGACGTCCGTATCCTGTGCACTAATCCGTGGCTTATATATTTCCAGTGGCCGGACGACCGATAAGCGTCGGACGTCTGGACTCACTTGTGCCACCGGACGTCCGGTATGGTCCGGACGTCCGACCTGTCCTGTGCATTAAAGTGTCCTCAAACGGTCACTTTTACATAGCCACTATATATATACCTCTCCCCTCTACGGGATATGGTTGACCATTCACTTTTAGCTTGCTAAGAACACTCTTCACTCTCTCTCTCAATCACCTACATCAAATCCTAGATCCCCAAGTGATTTAGGAGTCTTTGAGAGAAGTTCTCCGATCAAGTGATAGATCCACTCCTTCCCTTTCTTTGCACCCAATGAATTTGTGATTTGAGCAAGTCTTGAGATTTTCCCCAACGTTCTTATTACTCTTGGAGGTTGGAGACTCCTAGGCGGAAGGAGTCTTTCGGAGAGGAATCAACCTTTGTGATTACCCCCGAAAAGTTTGTAAGGGTTTGGAGATCACCCCAAGGTCTACCATTAGTGGTTAAGAAACGCCTCCGTGGTGTTGTCTCAAGGGGAGAATAGGGTGAGCCTTCGCGGCGTTGGTGTGCCTTCGTGGTAACATCCACCTCTCTAACGGTGACTAGCTTCCCTCCAAGGAAGTGAACATCGGCATACATCCTCGTCTCCCGGAGTTGCGGTTATTCCTAACCCTAACTCTCTACTTGTGGTTACTTGTCTCTTTGCACTTACTTACATCATATTGAGGTTGCTTACTTGTGTACTTGTGTTACTTGCTTAGTACTTAGTGTTGGGGAACGTAGTAATTTCAAAAAAATTCCTACGCACACGCAAGATCATGGTGATGCATAGCAATGAGAGGGGAGAGTGTTGTCCACGTACCCTCGTAGACCGTAAGCGGAAGCATTATGACAACGTGGTTGATGTAGTCGTACGTCTTCACGATCCGACCGATCTGAGTACCGAACGTACGGCACCTCCGAGTTCAGCACACGTTCAGCTCGATGACGATCCCCGGACTCTGATCCAGCAGGGTGTCGGGGATGAGTTCCGTCAGCACGACGGCATGGTGACGATGATGATGTTCTACCGACACAGGGCTTCGCCTAAGCACCGCAACGATATGACCGAGGTGGAATATGGTGGAGGGGGGCACCGCACACGGCTAAGGAACTATCACGAAGATCAACTTGTGTGTCTAGAGGTGCCCCCTTCCCCCGTATATAAAGGAGCCAAGGGGAAGGGGGCAGCCGGCCAACGAGGGCGCGCCAAGGGGGAGTCCTACTCCCACCGGGAGTAGGACTCCCTTCTTTCCTAGTTGGAGAAAGAGAAGGGGGAAGGAGGAAGAGGGGAAGGAAAGGCGGGGTGCCACCCCCCTCTCCTTGTCCTGTTCGGACTAGGGAGGGGAGGGGGCGCAGCCCACCTCTTGCCTCCTCTCCTCTTCTCCCTTAGGGCCCATGTAGTAACCCCTGGGGGAGTTCCGGTAACCCCCCAGTACTTCGGAAAAATCCTGATTTTACCTGGAACGATTCCGATATTCAAATATAGGCTTCCAATATATCAATCTTTATGTCTCGACCATTTCAAGACTCCTCGTCATGTCCGTGATCACATCCGGGACTCCGAACAACCTTCGGTACATCAAAACTTATAAACTCATAATAGAACTATCATCGTAACGTTAAGCGTGCGGACCCTACGGGTTCAAGAACTATGTAGACATGACCTAGAACTGTTTCGATCAATAAACAATAGCGGAACCTGGATGCTCATATTGGCTCCTACATATTCTACGAAGATCTTTATTGGTCAAACCGCATAACAACATACGTTGTTCCCTTTGTCATCGGTATGTTACTTGCCCGAGATTTGATCGTCGGTATCCAATACCTAGTTCAATCTCGTTACCGGCAAGTCTCTTTACTCGTTACGTAATGTATCATTCCGTAACTAACTCATTAGCTACATTGCTTGCAAGGCTTATAGTGATGTGCATTACCGAGAGGGCCCAGAGATACCTCTCCGACAATCGGAGTGACAAAAACCTAATCTCGAAATACACCAACTCAACATGTACCTTCGGAGACACCTGTAGAGCTCCTTTATAATCACCCAGTTACGTTGTGACGTTTGGTAGCACACAAAGTGTTCCTCCGGTAAACGGGACTTGCATAATCTCATAGTTGTAGGAACTTTGTATAAGTCATGAAGAAAGCAATAGCAACATACTAAACGATCAAGTGCTAGGCTACCGGAATGGGTCAAGTCAATCACATCATTCTCCTAATGATGTGATCCCGTTAATCAAATGACAACACATGTCTATGGTTAGGAAACATAACCATCTTTGATTAATGAGCTAGTCAAGTAGAGGCACACTAGTGACATAATGTTTGTCTATGTATTCACACATGTATCATGTTTCTGGGTAATACAATTCTAGCATGAATAATAAAAATTTATCATGATATGAGGAAATAAATAATAACTTTATTATTGCCTCTAGGGCATATTTCATTCAGTCTCCCACTTGCACTAGAGTCAATAATCTAGATTACACAGTAATGATTCTAACACCCATGGAGTCTTGGTGTTGATCATGTTTTGCTCGTGGAAGAGGCTTAGTCAACGGGTCTGCAACATTCAGATCCGTACGTATCTTGCAAATCTCTATGTCTCCCACCTGGACTTGGTCCCGGATGGAATTGAAGCGTCTCTTGATGTGCTTGGTCCTCTTGTGAAATCTGGATTCCTTTGCCAAGGCAATTGCACCAGTATTGTCACAGAAGATCTTCATTGGTCCCGATGTACTAGGTATGACACCTAGATCGGAAATGAACTCCCTCATCCAGACTCCTTCATTTGCCGCTTCCGAAGCAGCTATGTATTCTGCTTCGCATATAGATCCCGCCACGACGCTTTGTTTAGAACTGCACCAACTTATAGCTCCACCGTTTAATAAAAACACGTATCCGGTTTGCGATTTAGAATCGTCCGGATAGTGTCAAAGCTTGCATCGACGTAACCATTTATGACTATCTCTTTTTCACCTCCATAAACGAGAAACATATCCTTAGTCCTTTTCAGGTATTTCAGGATGTTCTTGACCGCTGTCCAGTGATCCACTCTTGGATTACTTTGGTACCTTCCTGCCAAGCTTATTGCTAAGCATACGTCAGGTCTGGTACACAGCATTGCATACATGATAGAGCCTATGGCTGAAGCATAGGGAACATCTTTCATTTTCTCTCTATCTTCTGCTGTGGTCGGGTGTCGGTGTCAAAACCGGCGGATCTCGGGTAGGGGGTCCCGAACTGTGCGTCTAGGCGGATGGTAACAGGAGACAGGGGACACGATGTTTTTACCTAGGTTCGGGCCCTCTCGATGGAGGTAAAACCCTACTCCTGCTTGATTGATATTGATGATATGGGTAGTTCAAGAGTGGATCTACCATGAGATCAAGGAGGCTAAACCCTAGAAGCTATCCTATGGTATGATTGTTGTAATGGTTGTTCGTCCTACGGACTAAAACCCTTCGGTTTATATAGACACCGGAGAGGGCTAGGATTACACAGAGTCGGTTACAATGGTAGGAGATCTACATATCCGTATCGCCAAGCTTGCCTTCCATGCCAAGGAAAGTCCCATCCGGACACGGGACGAAGTCTTCAATCTTGTATCTTCATAGTCTTGGAGTCCGGCTGACGATGATAGTCCGGCTGTCCGGACACCCCCTAGTCCAGGACTCCCTCAGTAGCCCCTGAACCAGGCTTCAATGACGATGAGTCCGGCGCGCATATTGTTCGGCATTGCAAGGCGGGTTCCTCCTCCGAATAATTCATAGAAGATAATGAACACCAGGATAGTGTCCGGCTCTGCAAAATAAATTCCACATTCCACCGTAGAGAGAATAATATGTACACAAGTTCAATCTGCTGACGTATTTGGTGGCATGACATCACACCACTACCAAGCCTTTACTTGAATCTTTTTTTATTATACCACCTCAGCGCGTTTAGCGAAGCGGTTTCCTTGGCACGTCTTGTCGAAGCAGAGATCGTGTCCCCCTTATTCTGGGATTCTCATCAATACGGACGTGGGTAACCCAACCGCGCCATTGATGGTGGCGCTTGGGAGATAAGCGAGTTTTACCAGGCCGGTGGGGACGCATAGTCTTCGTCCGCCCATATATAAGGGGATAAGGACCCACCTTTTTACCTACGCCTTCTTCCTCCTTTGCTTATCCATCTTCGCGCACTCGAGCTCCAGCGCCCAAGTTCGCACATCTCGTCTCAACCTTCTCCAGTCATGTCCGGAGCGAGAGGCAAGTGGATAGCCTCCTCCGTTATGGAGGGGCACATCGGAAGGCTGCGCGACACCGGATACCTGTCCAACGACATCGCGCACCGTCTCCCAGACAAGGGGCAGCTCATCCCCACCCCCAGGCCCCATGAGAGGGTGGTCTTCCTCCCCCATTTCCTCCGCGGACTGGGCTTTCCACTTCACCCCTTTGTCCGGGGGCTCATGTTCTACTACGGCCTAGATTTCCACGATCTGGCGCCGAACTTCATCTTCAACATCTCGGCATTTATCTCGTGTGCGAGGCCTTCCTCTGCATCCAGCCCCACTTCGGCTTGTGGCTCAAGACCTTCAATGTCAAGCCGAAGGTAGTGAAGGGGAATCAGGCGGAGTGCGGAGGCGCCATATTGGGTAAGATACCCAACGTCGTCTGGCTCGAGGGTGCCTTCGTGGAAACCATCAAGGGATGGCAATCGGGGTGGTTCTACATCACCGAGCCGCGTGACCCTAAATGGGTAGCGGCCCCCGAATTTAGATCTGGAATCCCCACGTGGCTCACCTCTTGGAAGGAGAGTGGCCTGACCTGGGGTGATACGGAGGAGCTGACCGGACTCCAAGCCTGTATCCAGAAGCTGGTGAACAAGAAGCTCAAGCTTGTCAACGTGGTCCAAGTCATGCTCATCCGCCGAATTCTCCCGTGCCAAGAACGGGCATTTAAATTGTGGGAGTTCAATCCGGCACAGCACCAAACCTTGAGCAGGCTCTTCGACACTAGGTACAAAGATGCTTGGAAGGTGCTCTTCAAGGGCGCCGAAGCTCCCGCATCTGCCACTGAAGATCGCGGATTTCGCTCGCAGCGTCCAGCTGACGAGGTAAGTGATTCTACCCCTTTACGGGACACTTGTTTTTAATAGTTCGACCTTACGCGGGATTTAATCTCCCTTTTCCTTTGACAGGACTGGATGAAGAAGGCCGAGCAGATCATCTGTCCGGCTCCCATGCCAGAAAACCCAGTAGACGCCCGTCTAGTGGGGCTGCTGGTTCCGGTGCCGCATGTGGTGCCGGAGAAGAAGGCCAAGAAGGAGGCCACGGGTACTCGAAAGAGTTCCCGTTTTTAGGTGTCCGATGACTCCGAGGCGGACTCCTCCCCCAAAGGCGGGGAGGAGAAAGAAGACTCTCCCCTAGAGGGGGGAGAGAGGAAGAGGAAGGCTTCCCCAACGGGGGAAGCCGAGGGGTCCAAGAGGGGAAGGACCCTTCCTCTGGACAGCTCCGCCAACGCCAACGACGACAACGAGGAGTGGCCCTCAAGGGCCAAGCCCCTGGCAAGATCATAAGTATCCGGATTCCTGAGTGATTTGTAACTTCTCTTTCGTGCCACGTAGTGTCCTTCTAATGCCGCATACTATCTGTAGCCCGGCCGAGGAGGATCTTCCCGCTTCATCCAACGGGTCCTTGGCCCCGTCAGATGTAGATTCCATTCCGACCGCCTCCACCCCTCGCGATGCTAAGGACACCGAGGTGGGATCCCAGGAGGGGACCCGCCAGGAGGGGGAGGCTTCGGAGGTGCCACAAGGCAACCTCTCGGACTTCACGCCGGACTCCGCGTCGGAACCCGCAGTGGTTCCGGAGTCCGGCAGGCGGCCCCTTCGCAAGAAGGGCAAGACCGTGACACCGGCGACCTCCGTCCAACCGGAGGCGCCGGACAACTTGTTGGAGGCGCTCAATGACGCTTCCATCGAGGAAGAGCACCGCACTATCATGAGTGCGGTGATTCAGAAGGTTCAGCTCGCCAAGAGCGGGTCGACCGAAGCCTGCAGTAGCCTTCTAACAGGCTTTGAGGTAAGAAGTTTAAAATATGTAATGTGATACCGCATAGACAATAGCCCCTGATGCTCGGTTCAGTGTTCGGAAAGAAAAACCGGACTGAGGATCTAAAAAAGATATACGCAGGAGTGCTAAAAATTATGTCAATATGGGTTTGCAGGC
Source organism: Triticum dicoccoides (assembly GCF_002162155.2). NCBI lineage: Eukaryota > Viridiplantae > Streptophyta > Magnoliopsida > Poales > Poaceae > Triticum > Triticum dicoccoides. The sequence continues at coordinate 95,504,284 of NC_041383.1, forward strand.
TGCGCTGCTGACCTCTGCCGCACTGACTGCGGAGGTCGGTGCTTTGAAGCAGGACCTCGAGCGGTCCGAGCAAGAGCTCGGCCTTGCCAAGAAGCAGCTCGAGGACAAAGAAGGTGAGTAACACCACTTTGAAATTTGTACCTTACAGAAAAGGATTTTGGTTGCAATAGAAATAACAAGGATAACGTGGGTACTGCAGGGGCCACGAACGAGGTGGCAACCCTGAAGGAGGCCGTGTCCGCGGCCGAACGCAATGCGGCCGCAGAACGGGCGGAGCGATAGAAGCAGGAGGCGCGGGTGGCGGAGGTGCGGCAAGAGCTCCAGGCTCTCATAGAAAAGCATGAGAGTTTGGAGCGCGACTCAAAGACTCGAGAGTCCGAGCTTGCCTCGGCTCTTGAAAGTGCCAAAGCCGCCAAGGCCGAGGCCCATAAGTCCCTCCAGGAGATTGAGGCGATGAAGAAGATAGCGGCGGGTAAGGCATTTTTCATGCAAAGCAAGCATGTGAATGTAAATTACCTGTTACTTACCCGAATTCAGAGCTCTCCAGGGGCGTTTGCAGATCTGCCTCGCAGCGTGTCCGATGCCGCCGCATTCTACCGGGCCGAGGAAGGGAGCTCAACAGAGAAGGTCTTCTGGTCTCAGTATGCTGAGGCCAGACATCCGGTGCCCCCTAGCGACCAGCTGAAGCAACTGGCCGAGCTCCACAAGGTAGCCGAGCAGGCCATGAAGGGCCTTATAGTCCGGCTGTGGCCTAGAGAGGCCATGCCTAGGAGCTACTTCGGCCTCGTGCGGCGGCTGGTGGATGCGTGCCCTTGGGTGGAGGTCATCAAGCGCTCCGCCTGCATTGAAGGTGCCCGTCGGGCCCTTGCCCGCGCAAAGGTGCACTGGGGCAGGCTGGATGCTGAGAGGCTTCTGACGGACGCGCCGCCGGTGGGCAAGGAGTATCGTACGCCTGAAATGTACTATAAGACTGTCCTGAAGGGTGCCCGCAAGATTGCGGATGAGTGCCCCAGAGATGTAATTTTTGAGTAGACTCGCAATGTGTTATCCTGTGCGCTGAAGACTTTGTTCATATGCGCTAAGCAACGCTTATTTGATTTAAAATATTATCTTATGTGCGGCCGTTTATCAAATCTGAGAGATGGCAAGTCGTCGGCTTCAGCCCCCATGCCACGAGTGCTGGGGTGTTTGGGATAAACTTGAGCGCTCTTGTTCCCATTTTTGGGTCCATCTAGGGAGGCGCTCAACACAACAAACAAGGCAACCGGACTTATAATGCTTGAACACTCTCACTTAGCCATAGAATTCTATAATTTTAAATTTCGGCGAAGCCCCTAGTGTTCGGAAGACCGAATTCGGGGCGCTATCCACGCCTTGGCCGGACATAGCCGGTTCCTCGCTCTAAGCGGCATAAGTCTTTAAGGACTCGAAAAGACCTCTCGAACAGCGACCAGCTCTCGCCTTATCATGACAGTCAGTTTTAGCTTTCTCCACTGAGGCGCTCACCCAGCTCAACCGGGGCGCAATCGTAGTGGTTCTCCCAGTGCTACCTTAGCCGACGGAACGGAATGTAAGGTACCAAAACATGGGAGCCGGGCAAACCCAACTATTGACCCAAGACATGATTCGGAGCCGATGCATATAGTGCTATAAGTTCGGGGTGCCGCACTTGTGGAAGTGTTCGGACTTCACACCATAATGCGGGGAACATAAGCCCCTGGTGTATTCGGCCGTACCAAATTGTACGGATGCAAGATGTCATAAATGAACATATATATAGAAAGGAATGCAATTATAAGCGAAAAAGTAATGCATTGTTTATTCAAGGAATTCTGCCATGAGTGCAGAACGATACAAATAGTGCGGTAAGCAAGGGAGTGGACTATTTTAAACATGTCCCCCTCTAGGGGTGGGCTACGGAATGGTGTAATAAACAGATTTAATGCTCGTAATGGAGACCACCTGAGTGTTCGTCGTAGCCCTTGTTCCTCCCTGGTTGTTGCATCGTGAGTTCGGCCGATCTACTGCCGGACAGGGCCTCTTGTAAATGGAGTCCTGTGGATAAAATAAAATAAAAAAGGGAAAGAAAAAGAGTGACACACTTAGGAGCCCCTGGTGTGGTTGAGCCGCACTCTGGGCCTGTCGTGGTCGTGTCCCTCCCCCTATGCCCATGGTATCTCCAGAGCGTAATGATGTACGCGGGGAGCTTGTCTTACAATCATGTAAGGGTTGGGGTTGGGGCCGCATTGCTACGTGTGCTCGGAACGCGCCAGGTGGTCTTGGTGTATGTTACTCCAGGCGTGTTTAATCCCGTCCGGTCTTTTAACGGCCGGACTCGAAAATTGCCTTAAGAGGCTGTTCTGAACTTCTGCCGCAAGAGCCGCTGTGTGTTCCTCCGTTCGGAGGGACAGTTCAGTGTTTCCGTTGACCGTGATGACTCCACGAGGGCCTGGCATCTTGAGCTTGAGGTATGCATAATGCGGCACCGCGTTGAACTTTGCAAACGCGGTTCGTCCGAGCAGGGCGTGATAGCCGCTGCGGAATGGGACTATGTCGAAGATTAACTCCTCGCTTCGGAAATTATCCGGGGATCCGAAGACCACTTCCAGCGTGACCGAGCCTGTACAATTGGCCTCAACACCTGGTATGACGCCTTTGAAGGTCGTCTTTGTAGGTTTAATCCTTGAGGGGTCTATGCCCATCTTGCGCACTGTATCTTGATAAAGCAAGTTCAGGCTGCTGCCGCCGTCCATGAGGACTCTAGTGAGGTGAAACCCATCGACGATTGGGTCTAAAACCAATGCGGCGAATCCGCCATGGCTGATACTGGTGGGGTGGTCCCTTCGATCAAAAGTGATCGGGAAAGAGGACCATGGATTGAACTTCGGGGCGACTGGCTCCATCGCATATACGTCCCGAAGTGCACGCTTCCGCTTCCTCCTGGGTATGTGGGTTGCGTATATCATATTTACCGTCCGCACTTGTGGGGGGAAACCCTTCTGTCCTCTACTGTTCGGCGGCCGGGTCTCCTCCTCGTTGTCGCTATGCAGCCCCTTGTCATTGTTTTCGGCAATTAACTTGCCTGCCTGCTTGAATACCCAACAATCTCTGTTGGTGTGGTTAGCTGGCTTTTCGGGGGTGCCATGTATCTGGCAAGAGCGGTCGAGTATTCGGTCCAAATTGGACGGACCCGGAGTGGTTCTTTTGAATGGCTTCTTCCGCTGACCGGGTTTAGAGCCTCTGAATCCGGCGTTGACTATCGTATCCTCATTGTTATCGCCGTTAACGCGGCGTTTGTTTTTGTTTCGACGCGACCTGCCATTGTGGTCCTTAGTATCCGGACTGCCAGCATTTTTGCTGAGGTTGTTGCTGCGAGCTAGCCAGCTGTCCTCTCCCGCACAGAAGCGGGTCATGAGTGATGTGAGGGCCGCCATGGATTTTGGCTTTTCCTGTCCTAGGTGCCGGGCCAGCCACTCGTCGCGGATGTTATGTTTGAAGGTTGCGAGGGCCTCTGCATCCGGACAGTCGACGATTTGATTTTTCTTTGTTAAGAACCGTGTCCAGAATTGTCTGGCCGATTCGTCTGACTGCTGAATTATGTGGCTTAGGTCATCGGCGTCTGGTGGTCGCACATATGTGCCCTGGAAGTTGTCGAGGAATGCAGCTTCCAGGTCCTCCCAACACCCAATTGACTCTGCTGGCAAGCTGTTAAGCCAATGCCGAGCTGGTCCTTTAAGCTTGAGTGGGAGGTACTTGATAGCATGGAGATAATCTTTGATCCAAACCGCGGGGTCTGTTGTGCCATCATAAGATTCAATGTTCACAGGTTTAAACCCTTCAGGGATTTGATGATCCATTACTTCGTCTGTGAAGAATAGTGGGTGTGCGGCGCCTCTATATTGAGCAATATCACGACATAGCTCAAGAGAGCGTTGTCTGCTGTGTTCGGCCCGGCCGGAGTTGCTGTATCCGGCGCGATGGTAGTCGTCGTGGGTCGTGGGGCGCCCACGTGATCCGTAGATAGATCTGGATTGTCTTGCCTTGTCCTCCAATATATCCCGCAAGTCCGGCGCATTCCCCCGTGGCTTCGTACTTTTCGAGCGGTGCCGGGGTACGGTTCTGATGGAGGGCCTAGATGCCTCTCTGTCGCGACCACGGGGTGGTCGGTCTGCCGTATTGTGCGCTGGTGATGAAGGTTTGTACGCTTCCTCCTCTAGTCGGGGGAGCAACTTGCGTTTTGGGTAGCTTTTGGAGGGGCGTTCGACATACTCTTCGGCCGCGAGGACCTCGGTCCATCTGTCGGCCAACAGGTCTTGATCAGCTTGAAGCTGTTGCTGCTTTTTCTTTAGGCTGTTCGCCGTGGCCATTAGCCTGCGTTTAAAACGCTCTTGTTCGACGAGATCCTCGGGCACGACGAATTCGTCGTCATTGAGGCTTGCCTCGTCTTCGGAGGGAGGCATGTAATTTTCGTCCTCCTCGTCTGCCGCTCTCTCCTTAGGGCTGGCTACTCCGTCCTCCTGTGCTGAATCTTGCTGGAGGGGGTTGTCTTCGACACTCTCTGGGGTGTTATTATCTCCGGTGCCAGACTCTCCTTTACTGTGGCGGGATTTAGAGCGGCGCCGCTGACGTCGGCGCTTGGGCTGTTTCTGAGAAGAATCCGCCTCCGCTGCTTCTTCGCCGTCCCCATCCTTTGGGGTGTCCACCATGTATATGTCGTATGACGAGGTGGTCTTCCAGTGCCCTGTAGGCGCTGGTTATTGATCGTCTCCGGCATCATCGTCCATACCGTCGATGTCTTCGGAGTCATAGTCTAGCATGTCAGTTAGATCATCGACAGTGGCTACAAAGTGGGTGGTGGGTGGGCTTCGAATTTCTTCGTCGTCCGCATCCCAACCGTCCTGACTGCAGTCCGGCCAGGGTTCTCCTGATAACGAGAGAAGTTTTAGCGAATTTAGGATGTCGCCAAAGGGTGAGTGCTGAAAGATGTCCGCGGCGGTGAACTCCATGATCGGCGCGCAATCGGATTTGATTGGCAGGGGCGCAGGAGGTTCGGAGTCCGGCAAGGAGTCCGGCGCCTCGGAGTCACGAGGTTTATAAGGGACAAGGTCAGTATTCGGCTCCATCACCGTGGAAGTTGCAGCTCCCGAGGTGGTGTCCAGCCACCTGTCCTCGATCTGCGCGGTCGGCTCCGAACTGTGGGTCAAAGCGGACCTGTATGCGGCCTCCAGGGTACTGTCCGGTGGCAGAGCTAGATCATGCCCATCCTGACAGTGCGGCACGCTCGGCTGTGGCTCAACTCCATCAAAGATCAAGTCTCTGCGGGCGTCAGCCATGAAGTTTAGGCTCCCAAACCTGACCTGGTGGCGAGGGGCGTAGCTTTCGATCTGCTCCAGATGGCCAAGTGAATTGGCCCGCAGTGCGAAGCTGCCGAATACGAAGATCTGTCCAGGGAGAAAAGTCTCACCCTAGACGGCGTTGTTGTTGATTGAAGAAGCCATCAAGCCTATCAGTGACGACACAGAGGAACTCTCAATGAAAGCACCAATGTCGGTGTCAAAACCGGCGGATCTCGGGTAGGGGGTCCCGAACTGTGCGTCTAGGCGGATGGTAACAGGAGATAGGGGACACGATGTTTTTACCCAGGTTCGGGCCCTCTCGATGGAGGTAAAACCCTACTCCTGCTTGATTGATATTGATGATATGGGTAGTACAAGAGTGGATCTACCACGAGATCAAGGAGGCTAAACCCTAGAATCTAGCCTATGGTATGATTGTTGTAATGGTTGTTCGTCCTACGGACTAAAACCCTCCGGTTTATATAGACACCGGAGAGGGCTAGGGTTACACAGAGTCAGTTACAATGGTAGGAGATCTACATATCCGTATCGCCAAGCTTGCCTTCCACGCCAAGGAAAGTCCCATCCGGACACGGGACAAAGTCTTCAATCTTGTATCTTCATAGTCTTGGAGTCTGGCTGACGATGATAGTCCGGCTGTCCGGACACCCCCTAGTCCAGGACTCCCTCATCGGGCATTGCGTCTGACTCAACTTCACACCTTGTAATACAGGCAAGAACCCTTTCTTTGCCTGATCCATTTTGAACTTTTTCAAAACTTTATCAAGGTATGTGCTTTGTGAAAGTCCAATTAAGCGTCTTGATCTATCTCTATAGACCTTGATGCCCAATATGTAAGCAGCTTCATTGAGGTCTTTCATTGAAAAACTTTTATTCAAGTATCCCTTTATGCTATCCAGAAATTCTATATCATTTCAGATCAACAATATGTCATCTACATATAATATCAGAAATGCTACAGAGCTCCCACTCACTTTCTTGTAAATACAGGCTTCTCCAAAAGTCTGTATAAAACCATATGCTTTGATCACACTATCAAAACGTTTATTCCAACTTCGAGATGCTTGCACCAGTCCATAAATGGATCGCTGGAGCTTGCACACTTTGTTAGCACCTTTTGGATCGACAAAACATTCCGGTTGCATCATATACAACTCTTCTTCCAGAAATCCATTCAGGAATGCATTTTTGACATCCATTTGCCAAATTTCATAATCATAAAACGCGGCAATTGCTAACATGATTCGGATAGACTTAAGCATCACTACGGGTGAGAAAGTCTCATCGTAGTCAACCCCTTGAACTTGTCGAAAACCTTTCGCAACAAGTCGAGCTTTGTAGACAGTTATATTACCATCAGCGTCAGTCTTCTTCTTGAAGATCCATTTATTCTCAATGGCTTGCCGATCATCGGGCAAGTCAACCAAAGTCCGTACTTTGTTCTCATACATGGATCCCATCTCAAATTTCATGGCTTCAAGCCATTTTGCGGAATCTGGGCTCATCATCGCTTCCTCATAGTTCGTAGGTTCGCCATGGTCAAGTAACATGACTTCTAGAATAGGATTACCGTACCACTCTGGTGCGGATCTTACTCTGGTAGACCTACGAGGTTCAGTAGAAACTTCATCTGAAGTTTCATGATCAATATCATTAGCTTCCTCACTAATTGGTGTAGTTGTCACAGGAACCGGTTCTTGTGATGAACTACTTTCCAATAAGGGAGCAGGTACAGTTACCTCATCAAGTTCTACTTTCCTCCCACTCACTTCTTTTGAGAGAAACTCCTTCTCTAGAAAGGATCCGAATTTAGCAACGAAAATTTTGCCCTCAGATATGTGATAGAAGGTGTACCCAATAGTCTCTTTTGGGTATCCTATGAAGACACATTTCTCCGATTTGGGTTCGAGCTTATCTGGTTGAAGTTTCTTCACATAAGCATCGCAGCCCCAAACTTTAAGAAACGACAACTTTGGTTTCTTGCCAAACCACAGTTCATAAGGCGTCGTCTCAACGGATTTTGATGGTGCCCTATTTAACGTGAATGCAGCCGTCTCTAAAGCATAAACCCAAAATGATAGCGGTAAATCAGTAAGAGACATCATAGATCGCACCATATCTAGTAAAGTACGATTACGACATTCGGACACACCATTTCGTTGTGGTGTTCCGGGTGGCGTGAGTTGCGAAACTATTCCGCATTGTTTCAAATGTAAACCAAACTCGTAACTCAAATATTCTCCTCCATGATCAGATCGTAGAAATTTTATTTTCTTGTTACGATGATTTTCCACTTCACTTTGAAATTCTTTGAACTTTTCAAATGTTTCAGACTTGTGTTTCATCAACTAGATATACCCATATCTGCTCAAATAATCTGTGAAGGTGAGAAAATAATGATACCCGCCACGAGCCTCAATATTCATTGGAACACATACATCATTATGTATGATTTCTAATAAATCAGTTGCTCGCTCCATAGTTCCGGAGAACGGCGTTTTAGTCATCTTGCCCATGAGGCACGGTTCGCAAGTACCAAGTGATTCATAATCAAGTGATTCCAAAAGTCCATCAGTATGGAGTTTCTTCATGCGCTTTACACCGATATGACCTAAACGGCAGTACACAAATAAGTTGCACTATCATTATCAACTCTGCATCTTTTGGCTTCAATATTATGAATATGTGTATCACTACTATCGAGATTCAATAAAAATAGACCACTCTTCAAGGGTGCATGACCATAAAAGATATTACTCATATAAATAGAACAACCATTAGTCTCTAATTTAAATGAATAACCGTCTCGCATCAAACAAGATCCAGATATAATGTTCATGCTCAACGCTGGCACCAAATAACAATTATTTAGGTCTAAAATTAATCCCGATGGTAGATGTAGAGGTAGCGTGCCGACCGCGATCACATCGACTTTGGAACCATTTCCCACGTGCATCGTCACCTCGTCCTTAGCCAATCTTCGCTTAATCCGTAGTCCCTGTTTCGAGTTGCAAATATTAGCAACAGAACCAGTATCAAATACCCAGGTACTACTGCGAGCATTAGTAAGGTACACATCAATAACATGTATATCACATATACCTTTGTTCACTTTGCCATCCTTCTTATCCGCCAAATACTTGGGGCAGTTCCGCTTCCAGTGTCCAGTCTGCTTGCAGTAGAAGAACTCAGTCTCAGGCTTAGGTACAGACTTGGGTTTCTTCTCTTGAGCAGCAACTTGTTTGCTGTTCTTCTTGAAGTTCCCCTTCTTCTTCCCTTTGCCCTTTTTTCTTGAAACTGGTGGTCTTATTGACCATCAACACTTGATGCTCCTTCTGGATTTCTACCTCCGCAGCCTTTAGCATTGCGAAGAGCTCGGGAATAGTCTTGTCTATCCCTTGCATATTATAGTTCATCACGAAGCTCTTGTAGCTTGGTGGCAGTGATTGAAGAATTCTGTCAATGACACTATCATCAAGAAGATTAACTCCCAGTTGAATCAAGTGATTATTATACCCAGACATTTTGAGTATGTGTTCACTGACAGAACTATTCTCCTCCATCTTACAACTATAGATCTTATTGGAGACTTCATATCTCTCAATCCGGGCATTTGCTTGAAATATTAACTTCAACTCCTGGAACATCTCATATGCTCCATGACGTTCAAAACGTCGTTCAAGACCCGGTTCCAAGCCGTAAAGCATGGCACACTGAACTATCGAGTAGTCATCAGCTTTGCTCTGCCAGACGTTCTTAACGTCGTCAGTTGCATCTGCAGCAGGTCTGGCACCTAGCGGTGCTTCCAGGACGTAATTCTTCTGTGCAGCAATGAGGATAATCCTCAGGTTATGGACCCAGTCCGTGTAATTTCTACAATCATCTTTCAACTTAGCTTTCTCAAGGAACGCATTAAAAATCAATGGAACAACAACATGAGCCATCTATCTACAACAAACATAGACAAGCAAAATACTATCAGGTACTAAGTTCATGATAAATTTAAGTTCAATTAATCATATTACTTAAGAACTCCCACTTAGACAGACATCTCTCTAGTCATCTAAGTGATCACGTGATCCAAATCAACTAAACCATGTCCGATCATCACGTGAGATGGAGTAGTTTCAATGGTGAACATCTCTATGTTGATCATATCTACTATATGATTCATGTTCGACCTTTCAGTCTCCGTGTTCCGAGGCCATATCTGTATATGCTAGGCTCGTCAAGTTTAACCTGAGTATTCTGCGTGTGCAACTATTTTGCACCCATTGTATTTGAACGTAGAGCCTATCACACCCGATCATCACGTGGTGTCTCAGCATGAAAAACTTTCGCAACGGTGCATACTCAGGGAGAACACTTCTTGATAATTTAGTGAGAGATCATCTTAAAATGCTACCGTCAATCAAAGCAAGATAAGATGCATAAAGGATAAACATCACATGCAATCAATATAAGTGATATGATATGGCCATCATCATCTTGTGCTTCTGATCTCCATCTCCGAAGCACCGTCGTGATCACCATTGTCACCGGCGCGACACCTTGATCTCCATCATAGAATCATTGTCGTTACGCCATCTATTGCTTCTACAACTATCGCTACTGCTTAGTGATAAAGTAAAGCAATTACAGGGCGTTTGCATTTCATACAATAAAGCGACAACCATATTGCTCCTGCCAGTTGCCGATAACTTCGGTTACAAAACATGATCATCTCATACAATAAAATATAGCATCAAGTCTTGACCATATCACATCACAACATGCCCTGCAAAAACAAGTTAGACGTCCTCTATTTTGTTGTTGCAAATTTTACGTGGCTGCTACGGGCTGAGCAAGAACCGTTCTTACCTACGCATCAAAACCACAACGATAGTTCGTCAAGTTAGTGTTGTTTTAACCTTCGCAAGGACCGGGCGTAGCCACACTCGGTTCAACTAAAGTGAGAGAGACAGACACCCGCCAGTCACCTTTAAGCAATGAGTGCTCGTAACGGTGAAACCAGTCTCGCGTAAGCGTACGCGTAATGTCGGTCCGGGCCGCTTCATCTCACAATACCGCTGAACCAAAGTATGACATGCTGGTAAGCAGTATGACTTGCATCGCCCAAAACTCACTTGTGTTCTACTCGTGCATATGACATCTACGCATAAAACCTGGCTCAGATGCCACTATTGGGGAACGTAGTAATTTCAAAAAAAATCCTACGCACACGCAAGATCATGGTGATGCATAGCAACGAGAGGGGAGAGTGTTGTCCAGGTACCCTCGTAGACTGTAAGCGGAAGTGTTATGACAACGCGGTTGATGTAGTCGTACGTCTTCATGATCGGACCGATCTGAGTACCAACGCAGGGCTTCGCCTAAGCACCACAACGATATGACCAAGGTGGAATATGATGGAGGGGGGCACCGCACACGGCTAAGGAACGATCACGAAGATCAACTTGTGTGTCTAGAGGTGCCCCCCTGCCCCCGTATATAAAGGAGCCAAGGGGGAGGGGCGGCCGGCCAAGGAGGGCGCGCCAAGGGGGAGTCCTACTCCCACCGGGAGTAGGACTCCCTTCTTTCCTAGTTGGAGAAGGAGAAGGGGGAAGGAGGAAGAGGGGAAGGAAAGGGGGGGCGCCGCCCCCCTCTCCTTGTCCTATTTGGACTAGGGAGGGGAGGGGGCGCAGACCACCTCTTGCCTCCTCTCCTCTTCTCCCTTAGGGCCCATGTAGGCCCAATAACCCCCCGGGGGGTTCCGGTAACCCCCCGATACTCCGGTAAAATCCCGATTTTACCCAGAACGATTCCGATATCCAAATATAGGCTTCCAATATATCAATCTTTATGTATCGACCATTTCGAGACTCCTCATCATGTCCGTGATCACGTTGGGACTCCGAACAACCTTCGGTACATCAAAACTTATAAACTCATAATAAAACTGTCATCGTAACATTAAGCGTGCGGACCCTACGGGTTCGAGAACTATGTAGACATGACCTAAAACTATTCTCGGTCAATAACCAATAGCGGGACCTGGATGCCCATATTGGTTCCTACATATTCTACGAAGATCTTTATCGGTCAAACCGCATAACAACATACGTTGTTCCCTTTGTCATCGGTATGTTACTTGCCCGAGATTTGATCGTCGGTATCCAATACCTAGTTCAATCTCGTTACTGGCAAGTCTCTTTACTCGTTACGTAATGCATCATTTTGTAACTAACTCATTAGCTACATTGCTTGCAAGGCTTATAGTGATGTGCATTACCGAGAGGGCCCAGAGATATCTCTCCGACAATCGGAGTGACAAAAACCTAATCTCGAAATACACCAACTCAACATGTACCTTCGGAGACACCTGTAGAGCTCCTTTATAATCACCCAGTTATGTTGTGACGTTTGGTAGCACACAAAGTGTTCCTCCGGTAAACGGGAGTTGCATAATCTCATAGTTGTAGGAACTTTGTGTAAGTCATGAAGAAAGCAATAGCAACATACTAAACGATCAAGTGCTAGGCTAACGGAATGGGTCAAGTCAATCACATCATTCTCCTAATGATGTGATCCCATTAATCAAATGACAACACATGTCTATGGTTAGGAAACACAACCATCTTTGATTAATGAGCTAGTCAAGTAGAGGCACACTAGTGACATAATGTTTGTCTATGTATTCACACATGTATCATGTTTCCGGGTAATACAATTCTAGCATGAATAATAAACATTTATCATGATATGAGGAAATAAATAATAACTTTATTATTGCCTTTAGGGTATATTTCCTTCACTTAGTACTCACTTGCAATTGTTAGGCTCACCTTCATATTCCGCATCATTGCCTAAAATTGCTAAGGAATAATTAAAATTTGTAATTGTACCTATTCACCCCCCCCCCTCTAGGTCCATCTTGATCCTTTCAATTGGTATCAGACCCTCGTGCTCTATTCTTGTGGCTTAACCGCCCTAGAGCAAGATGAACCCAGATGGGACTCCCCGGGTTGCAGATCCTATGGATAGAGGCGAGGCTTCTTCTGAAGTCAAGTCCTTTACATCTGAGGATCTGGAACGGGCCCTTGCTAAGCAAAAATAGGAGCATGAGGCTTCTCTTGAGGCCTTGGTCCAACTAAGATTAGCCACGTTGTCCATGATGCTTGCACCACTCTCGGGTGGTGTGACTTTGAGGCCAACTGTTCCTACTCTGTCACTTGGTCAACAACTTCCTAGCAATGAACACACCAGTGTTCCTTGGCTTTATGCGAGACCTCAGGTTGAGAAACCAAGATATATTCCTCAAGGCAAACCTACTTTACTTAGTGCCAGTTCCGATTTTGCTTTGTGGAGAGTTGCTATGCAGGATCATCTTCGACATGGAAATGATGAGATGCTGGAGATCTTGGAGTATGGCTATCATGTGGTTGATCCAAAGAACCCTACACCAAGAGAAATTTATGACAAGAATCTCAATGACACTGCAATCATGTGTATAAGGAGAGGTATGGATGAAAAGCAAAGGAGACCATTCATACACATCACAAGTGCCATGGAACTATGGGAAAGTGTTATAAGATCCAAGACTGGCACCTCTACCCTCCGGAGTGCTCAATATGAAATTGCCAAGGGGCAATTGCAAAAATTTTGTATGGAGAAAGGTGAAACCCCCAATCAACTCCATGAGCGTATCATGACACTCACTGCCGACATTGAGTCATGTGAGTGTGACAAGACAGAAGATGGATTCAACATGACTAAGCGATTCCTTGTGGATAAGTTGCTTCATGCTCTTGTCCCATATCACCATCAAATGGTGTGGCACATAAGACAACACCATACCTTCAAGTAAATGACTACAGATGACATCATATCCACCTTCCAGCTATTTGAAGAGTCAAAGGCTAATGCCACAAAACATCTTGCCATGCATGGTACCCCATCATCAAAGATCAATCTTGCATTGAAGGCCAAGCTTGTATGTGAAGATGAGCAAAGTGAGGAAGAAGAAGATGATGAAGATGGTGATGAGATTGAATCCGATGAGGGTCCTTCATATGAAGACATGGCTCTCTTTGTCAAGAAGTTTAGCGCGGGAAAATTCAAGGGAAGATTTCAAAAGAAGGAAGTAAGAAAATGCTACAACTGTGAGGAAACCAACCACTTCTCCAATGAGTGCCCTTATGAGAAGAGAGAAGATAAACCAAGGTTTCCCGAGACATTTCCTAAGAAGAAATTGCCAAATACTTTGAACTCCAAGCTCAAGAAGAGAGATGGGAAAGCAATGGTTGCTCAAGAAGAATCCGATCCGGATGATGTTAGTGGTGTTGCTGGAGTTGCTCAAGACTCTCAAAACACCTTGAGGTTAGTAAACAAGAGTGGTGATGTGGTCACCTACAACTACATGAAGGATTACAAGGGCAACACTCACAAGTGTCTAATGGCAAAGGTCGTGGTAGAAGATGGAGAGGGCCAAACCTCTCCAGACAAGGTCAAGGTAACTCCACGATCAAATCCTCCTCTTTTTACTCCTTCTACTCCTAGTGATGAGTATCTTGATGCGGAGGATAGCTATGAGGACGATGATCTAGATGATCCTATGCTTGCTAAACTTAATAAGTTCATGTGTTCCCTCAAAGGAAAGAAGCTCACTATGTTTCGCATGCTTATGGAGATGGTGAGTAAGCACACCATCACCATTAAGGAACTCGAAACCCTCGTCACCGAGGAAAAGGAAAAATGTGAAATCATTGAGCGGAAAGTCCAATATGAGGAAGCACGAAATGATGAACTATGCTTAAAAATTGGTGCAAATATTGATGTTCATACTAATGATCTTGCCTCCTTGAAAAAGGCTATTGACTCTTGCGAAGAGTTAATGAATGATAAAAGTAAGCTTGTGAAGTCTCATGCTTCTCTCTCTAAGGACTGTGAGCTTCTATCCGTGTCTCTCAAGACTAAGGAAGGAGAGCTCACCGTTCTTACAAAGAGTTTTGAAACGCTCAAACTTACTTATCTTGAAACTCTAGCCAAGGCTTACTCTTCTCCTATTATCAATGTTGATACTTGTACTACTAACTCTAGTAGTGATCTAGCATCTATTCTTGAGGAAAATCGCTTTCTCAAGGCTCAAATCGAGAAAGCTCTCATGACATGTGCTCAAGGGAAAAAGAATCTTGATGAGATATTGAGTCAACACAATGAGGTGTTTGCCAAAGAGGGACTTGTTTTGACCCAAGCACACACAAGAAGAAGACATCCTCTCAAAAGCGCACAACCCCTCTAAAGGAAACATTTGTACGAGAAGGGCACAAGGAGAAAGGTAAGGTTGTGAGTGGGAAGGCCACAAGGGACATGCCCACTCTCAACAAGCCTAAAGAGTTCATGCCTCCATCCTATGTACTTCGTAAGACCAAGGATGGAGAAGTTTATGCAAAATTTGTTGGTACTCGAAATGCATTCCGGTTCTATGCTATTTGGGTCCCTAAGACCTTTGTGACTTACTTGAGAGGTCCCATTGCAAAATGGGTGCCTCTAACCAAGTCTTAATTGTGTGTAGGTTGACTTCTCCGGTGGAGTGAAATGGGTGATTGATAGTGGATGTACAAATCACATGACCAGAGATAGCAAATTGCTCTATGATTTCATGGAAGCTATACAACCTTTCATGAGCATTATGTTTGGTGGAGGTTCAAAAGGACAGGTTCTCGGGTTGGGCAAGGTGGCTATCACAAATGACATGTCTCTTGCAAATGTCATGCTTGTCCAATCCCTTAAATACCATTTACTTTCTGTTCGCCAATTGGCATCTGTTGGTTATGATACACTCTTTGGACTAACGGATGTGAAAGTCTTTAAGAGAGATACTCTTGAAGTGGCCTTTGTTGGAGAGTTGGATGGAAATCTTTACACGGTTGATTTCTCGATAGAGAGCACATTCCATGCAACTTGTCTAATGGCCAAGGCCGACAAGGGGTGGCTATGGCATCGCCGGCTAGCCCATGTCGGCATGAGAAATCTTCAAGATCCCTTAAAAGGGAATCACATCCTTGGACTAACCAATGTCTCCTTTGAGAAAGATCGTGTGTGTAGTGCATGCATAGCCGGGAAGCAACATCAATCAAAGCACCCACCCAAGAACATTGTGTCTACTTCAAGGCCCCTGGAGCTCCTTCATGTGGATCTATTTGGGCCTCCTTCATGGGATAGTCTTGGTGGGAAAAAGTATGGACTTGTCATTGTTGATGATTACTCAAGATATACATGGGTGTTCTTCACCTTCATTGATTTTGCCAAGCAAGCAGAACGGAAATTTGACAAAGAAATCTTAGCAATAAGAAGTGACAATGGCTCTGAATTCAAGAACTATACCTTGGAAGAATTCCTTAGTGATGAAGGGATTGAGCATCAATACTCAGCTCCATACACTCCTCAGCAAAATGGTGTAGCCTAAAGGAAAAACCGTACACTTGTAGAGATGGCAAGATCCATGTTGGATGAATACAAGTCACCACATAGTTTTTGGGCCGAAGCTGTCAACACCGCATGCCATGCATCCAACCGGCTCTTCCTCCGAACTATATTGGAAAAGACTCCATATGAGCTTCTAACTGGGAACAAGCCAAATGTCAAGTACTTTCGTGTATTTGGGTGCAAATGGTTCATCCTCAACAAAAGAGAACGGTTAGGAAAATTTCAATCCAAAATGATTGAGGGCATATTTGTTGGCTATGGATCAAACTCTCACGCATATAGAGTCTACAACAAATCCAATGGATGTGTTGTAGAAACTTGTGACGTGGTGTTTGATGAATTTAATGGATCCCATGGGGAGCAAGTTGATCTAAGTGATGTAGGTGAAGAAGATTCCTCTCAAGATATTTTGACCATGGGTGATGGTGCACTTCTTCCTATGGAACAAGAACCTCATGATGATGAAGAAGAAGATGGAAGTCCCACACATCATCAAACTACTTCAACACCCATACCTTCACAAGTTCCTATTGCTCAACCGATGCCCTTAGCCCAAGTAGAAGAAGATGATCAAGTTCCTCTTCATGATAATCTTCAAGAACAAGATCATAATCAAGGGCAAGAACAAGAAAGTCCAATCATTGATGGTGAACCTCAACAAATGCAATATGAACAAGAAGATCTTCCCCCACACATTAATGATCCATATGTTGAGAACATGGATGATGGACATGAAGTTGAACCTCGTGAAACCCTTACCTCCATCATGCCTCGAGTGGCTGGTCGTGTTGATGTTGACAAAATTCTCACCGGCATATCGGAAGGTAGAGTCACTCGTAAACATTTGACAAACTTTTGTGCTCACTTCTCGTTTGTGTCTAGTATTGAGCCCCTCAAAGGTACAAGATGCATTGATGGACAACGATTGGATCATTGCTATGCAAGAAGAGTTGAACAGTTTTGAACGCAACCAAGTGTGGTCATTAGTCAAGAGGCCACCTACCGAGCACAACGTCATTGGAACAAAATGGATTTTCAAGAACAAACAAGATGAGAATGGTGTAATCATCCGCAACAAGGCAAGGTTAGTGGCGCAAGGGTACTCACAAGTTGAAGGTTTGGACTTTGGTGAGACCTTTTCCCCCGTTGCCCGTCTTGAATCCATTCGCATCTTACTTGCTTATGCCGCTTTCAATGGTTTTACATTACATCAAATGGACGTGAAGAGTGCTTTTCTTAACGGTCCTCTACAAGAAGAAGTATATGTGTCACAACCTCCTGGGTTCGTTGATCCCGATCACAAAGACTATGTGTACAAACTTCATAAGGCTTTGTATGGCCTAAAAAAAGCACCTCGTGCTTTGTATGATCATTTAAAGAAGTTTCTACTCGATGATGGTTTTGTGAGAGGGGTGATCAATCTCACTCTTTTTACTAAGAGGGATAAGGGTGATTTGATCTTATGCCAAATCTATGTAGATGATATCATTTTTGGTTCTCCTAACATTCATTTGTGCAAGAAGTTTGCGGCTTCAATGACCAAGAATTTTGAAATGTCACTCAATGCGGATTTGAAGTTCTTCCTCGTATTTCAAATTCGACAATTTCAAGAAGGAATTTTCTTGTCTCAAGCAAAATACCTCAAGGATATCCTACATAAGTTTGGTATGTCTGATGCTAGTCCATGTAAGAAACCAATGCCAACCAAAGTAACACTCACTGAAGAAACAAACGGTATCCCCTTCGACCCATCTAAATACCGCTCTATGATTGGTTCATTGCTTTATCTTTGTGCATCTAGACCAGACATCATGTTTAGTGTATGCATGTGTGCTAGATTTCAAGCTTACCCTGGGGAAAGTCATCATAAGGCGGTTAAACATATTCTTAGATACCTTGTTCACACCCCAAATTTGGGTCTATGGTATCCCAAGGATGCTAAGTTTGATCTCATTGGGTACACGGATGCGGATTGGGCCGGAGACAAAGTGGATCGTAAGTCCACATCTGGTGCATGTCAGTTTCTTGGACGCTCCTTGGTAAGTTGGTCATCAAAGAAACAAAATTGTATTGCCCTCTCTACCGCAGAAGCTGAATACATTGCTGCCGCCAGTTGTGCAACTCAGTTATTATGGATGAGGCAAACTTTGAAGGATTACGGTATCACCTATAGACATGTGCCTCTTCTATGTGATAATGAAAGTGCCATCAACATTGCTGAGAACCCCAAGGATCATCTCCGCACCAAGCACATTGATATTAGGTATCACTTCTTGAGAGATCATGTTGAGAAGGGTGATATTCACATTGATCACATTGGTACAGATTTGCAACTGGCAGATATTTTCACCAAACCATTGGATGAAGCAAGGTTTTGTCGACTTAGGCGTGAACTTGGTATCTTGGATCTTGACAATATTATGTGAAATCTAGTACCCATTCATGCATAAAATTAATGTCTTGTCTTGATGTAGGCATATATGTAGGGGGAGACACTCAACTCATGAGTATCCTCATCCTATGAAATGCATAAACCGAACAAACACTCTCAAAGCTACCATAACATCTAACTATGGTGCTTTCCATGATGGAGTAGTGATTATGCACTCAAAGTTCAAACCTTTCCGTGTCATGTCACGTATACTCATACATGGTGGCAGTAGCCACAACTCGTATCATTAGAACAATATTGGAGTGATATATGGTTATTATCGATTGGGATAGGGTACTAGTTACTTAACAAGAAATTCTTACTATGAACGGTACACATCATTTCCTCATCATGATCAGCAGCTCATACAATTGCACCTGGTCCTCTCACCAATTTTGGCATCGGACGTCCGTGGCTTACCGGATGTCCGAGCATTTCTCAAACCCCGGACGTCCGTAAAATTTTCTCTATTGAACTCAGCCCGGTCGTCCGGCCAATCCGGGCGACCGTAGAATCCTCTCTGGTCTCCTTCCCTGGCCCAGGCGGCGGACGTTCGAGGTCTCACGGTCGTCCGTAAAAAAACCTCTCTGTTTTACTTTCTTTTTCCTGGCCCAGGCGCCGGTCGTTCGTGCTTGTCCGGACGTCCGGATCTTTATTCGACATCGGTCGTCCGTACGCTCCGGTCGTCCGGTCGTTTTCACTTATATAGCGCGGGTAGGTTTTCGGGTCAGTTATCCTAATCTACTTGCCCACCACCGCCGCCGCTCCTGTCCTCTGCTCCCCACCGCCGCCGCTCCTGTCCCGCGGCTCCTCGCCGCGACCGCACGCTGCTGTACCCCTCGCCGGGGCTGCTCTCTGCTTGGGTTCCCGTACATGGCCACGCCCCTCGCCGCGTTTTCCTCTGTCCGTCTCTGCCTCCGTGCAAGCTTCTGTGGCCGTACCTGATTCGCTCCAGTCGCCAGTTTCCTTCGTGTTTCTCACTCCAAGGTAGGCCCTATCTTCTCTCCCTCATGCATCGATTCCTCGATCTATGGTGGGGTGTTGATTTGTGTCTTCCTTCTCCCCTAGGTCGTGATGCCTAAGATCAAGAACTCCGCATGCAAGAAAGTCACTGGTGGGCCGGCTCGTTCGTATCATCGTGGTGGCTCCGATGACTCACAGGAGCGGGCTCATCCTCGGAAGCGTGCCGCCCATCCTCACAGCTCATCCAGCAACTCCTCCTCGGAGGGATCGGACTTTGAGGATGAATTTGAGGAGGTGGAACCGGCCCCGTTTGTTGGTGTTCGTGTTTCTGCACCCAAGCCGGGAACTCGTCGTCCCACTTTCCAGCCTCCTCCTCCTCCGGTGCAACCCCACGGTGATGCTCGTCATATCTCCCTTGAGCCCCCTTTACCACTCGGCCGCCATGTTAAGCGGTTCAACGTGGTTCCAGTCGGATCTTATCTTAAGTTGCGTCGCGATGTTGATCAGTTTACTGTTGTTAGGGATTCTCAGGATAGTCGTTTTCGCACTAATGTTCAAGCCGACATCTTTACCACTATTGTCATTCCTAAAGGCTTGTCTCTCCATGTCTGCATTGACCTAGAGCATATTCGCAGTCATCCGGAAAAATATCCAGGGGCTATTGAACTCATTGAGTCATCTAATCTTGCTGCTCCATTTGCATTTCAACATGACTTTAACCAAGCTGCCATTCACCAATTCTATGCCACATGCTTTTTTCATCCTAATAACACTGTCACTTGGATGACCTCCGACGCTGTGCTCACAGCCTCTTATGCTCAATTTGTTAATGCCCTTGGGTTTCCTGACACCGGATTCAAAATCCACAAGGACGACCCCAACCATAGGCCCAAGGGCATTGAGGTCTGTGCGGATCTTCTCAAACCGATACCCACTTTGACTGACATAGAGAAACAAAAAGGTCTGAACCAAGTATCCATTTGGCGCTCCCCTTTTTACATCATCTATAAGTGTGTCATCCGCACTATCTATCCCAAGATGGGTGACAAAGGCTCGTGCAGTAGCTATTGCATTGATCTCATGCATCGCCTCTTTGCATCCCCAAAAGGGAAGATAAATGTTCTACACTTTCTATGGCATGAGATCTGCCTCGCTAGCCTTCAGCACAAGCGGGCCTTTCCTCATGCCGCCTTCCTTCAGGCTTTTATCGAGAGAGTCGCTTCTTTTCCATTGTCCGCACTCACGTGCATGAGCGATGGGTCATTCCAGCTCACATGGCGGCCGATTATGTTCCTCCTCCTAATGCTCACATTCCTTCTCGTCGCACCGCAGCTAGTGTTCCATCTCATACTGCCCGTTCCCCTTCCAGTTCTGCACCCTTTGGGCGCATTGCTCGCTTTCTTAGGAAGGCTCACTCTGCAATGATGAAGATGTTCACCTTTCATTGCTCCCAACATCACGATGTTGTCACTTGCATGGTCACTTCCAAGAACGCTCTGAAGGCTCGTTTGAGAGACTCCGGAGTGTATGATGTGAGTGACGATGAACGCCTTCCTAACGAGGCTCCTTCTGATTTTGGTTTCCCTTCGGGTCCTGAGTGGGCTGATTTCTTTGACGAGGCGGGTGTCAGTGGTGCTCATGATGATGAGGAGGAGGATGATCTCTGATGCTGTTATGTTTCCCCCTTGTTTTCTTAATTTTTGGATATTTGATGCCAAGGGGGAGTAGGCTGTATGCATGTAATCGAACTCATTGCTATGATTGTGGATTAGCTTGTATCGAACTTATGTATGAGATTGTCGAAACTTATGTTCTATGCTATGAGTTATAAGTCTATATTGAGCTTACTTCTTGAGTATCTTGTGTATGAGATTTAATCGCATTGGTACCATTTTGAGGGGGAGCCCTCTTCATGTTTAGTCTCTATGGTATCATATTGAGGGGGAGCCCATTCCTTGCTTATTCTTCCTTGATTATTCTTGATTATTGTACTTCACAACACCCGTTCCTTGCTTATTCTTCCTTGATTATTCTTGATTATTGTACTTCACAACAAATCCTTTCGATTTTTTTATGTGTGTGCATATATGTTGTCATCAACTACCAAAAAGGGGGAGACTGAAAGTGCAATCATGCCCTTAATCATATTTTGATGTTGATGACAACATGTATGTTAGTGACTAATCATGTTTATCAAGTATATCTCAGGATTATGTCCCAAAGACCATGTGTGTGGATCATGACTGGGACGATATGCATATAACTCAAGAATGGAGATACAAGACATTGACTTCGTTTACGGTTTGTTCTTGAGTATAGGGATCCCGCACTATTAAGAGGGGATCGTTGAATCTAGTTAAAAACTTTCTCAAAACCCACAACTCCTATTCTCTCTCTCCGGACGTCCGGTACTCTACGGACGTCCGATCCCTCTCAGTTGTCCGGTCGTCCGGTGTTCCTTTACAGAATGATATTTACGGATTTCCGGAACTCTCGGACGTCCGACACTTTCACCACAGAACCATATTTACGGATCTCCGGGCTTCTCCGGTCGTCCGGGCTCCGGACATCCGGCACGTCTCGGACGTCCGTATCCTGTGCACTAATCCGTGGCCTATATATTTCCAGTGGTCGGACGACCGATAAGCATTGTACGTCCGGACTCACTATGGTCCGGACGTCCGACCTGTCCTGTGCATTAAAGTGTCCTCAAACGGTCACTTTTACATACCCACTATATATATACCTCTCCCCTCTACGGGATATGGTTGACCATTCACTTTGAGCTTGCTAAGAACACTCTTCACTCTCTCTCTCTCTCAATCACCTACATCAAATCCTAGATCCCCAAGTGATTTAGGAGTCTTTGAGAGAAGTTCTCCGATCAAGTGATAGATCCACTCCTTCCCTTTCTTTGCACCCAAGGAATTTGTGATTTGAGCAAGTCTTGAGCTTTTCCCCAATGTTCTTATTACTCTTGGAGGTTGGAGACTCCTAGGCGGTAGGAGTCTTTCGGAGAGGAATCAACCTTTGTGATTACCCCCGGAAAGTTTGTAAGGGTTTGGAGATCACCCCAAGGTCTACCATTAGTGGTTGAGAAACGCCTCCGTGGTGTTGTCTCAAAGGGAGAATAGGGTGAGCCTTCGTGGCGTTGGTATGCCTTCGTGGTAACATCCACCTCTCTAACGGTGACTAGCTTCCCTCCAAGGAAGTGAACATCGGCATACATCCTCGTCTCCCGGAGTTGCGGTTATTCCTAACCCTAACTCTCTACTTGTGGTTACTTGTCTCTTTGCACTTACTTACATCATATTGAGGTTGCTTACTTGTGTACTTGTGTTACTTGCTTAGTACTTAGTACTCACTTGCAATTGTTAGGCTCACGTTCATATTCTGCATCATTGCCTAAAGTTGCTAAGGAATAATTAAAATTTGTAATTGTACCTATTCACCCCCCTCTAGATCCATCTCGATCCTTTCAATAGGGCGTTGGCACCTTTGCTTATTATAGCACCTCCGTACTCCGCGTGTCGCCCGTCGATCATCTTTGGCTTCACATTGAAGGTCTTGAGCCATAAGCCGAAGTGTGGGGTAATGCGGAGGAAGGCCTCACACGCGACGATAAACGACGAGATGTGAAGGATGGAATCTGGAGCTAGATCATGGAAATCTAGCCCGTAATAGAACATGAGCCCTCTTACGAAGGGATCAAGACTAAAGCCTAGCCCTCGGAGGAAGTGAAAAAAATACAACGCTCTCGTTGGGTTCGGGAGTAGGGATAACATGCCCTTGAGCATGTAGTCTGTGGGGGATTTTAGCAGTCAGATACCTAGCCTCCCTAAGCTTCTTAATGTCCTCCTCTGTGACGGAGGAGGCCATCCACCGGCATTGAAGGTTGGATCCGGACATGGTTGAAGGTCCGAAGCGCTTAGCTTGAACCTTGGGTGTTGGAACTCGAGGTAGGAGAAGGGAAGGATCGGGCGTGGAAAGAAAAGGACAGGTCTTGGCCCCTTTATGAAGAGGGTGAATATCAAGCGTCCTCCGCATGGCCGTTCGGAACTTGCCTAAAATCAAGGAGTCATACTAACAAGCACGGTTGGGTTACCCACACCCGTATTGATGAGAATCCCGTGATAAGGGGGACACGATCTCTGCTTCGACAAGACGTGCCAATAAAACCACCTCGCAATATGCGCAGTAGCTAGTTGAGAAAAATGGTTTGAATAATGACCGGGCTGTGGCATGATGTCACGCTGTGAAAAGTTGTCAGCAGATTAGATTTTTGGAATATTGTACTCTCTATGGTGGTATGTGGAATTTGTTTTGCAGAGCCGGACACGATCCTTGTGTTCAAAATCTTCTATGGAGTATTCGGAGAAGGAACCCATCTTGCAATGCCGAAGACAATCTGCGCACCGGACTCATCGTCATTGAAGCCTGGTTCAGGGGCTAGTGAGGGAGTCCTGGATTAGGGGGTCCTCGGACAACCGGACTATGTACTTACGCCGGACTGTTGGACTATGAAGATACAAGATTGAAGACTCCGTCCCGTGTCCGGGTGGAACTCTCCTTTGCTTGGAAGGCAAGCTTGGCAATTCGGATATGTAGATCTCCTTCTCTGTAACCAACTCTCTGTAACCCTAACCCCCTCCGGTGTCTATATAAACTAGAGGGTTTAGTCCGTAGGACAACAACAATCATAATCATAGGCTAGCTTCTAGGGTTTAGCCCCTACGATCTCGTGGTAGATCAACTCTTGTAATACTCATATCATCAAGATCAATCAAGCAGGAAGTAGGGTATTACCTCCATCAAGAGGGCCCGAACCTGGGTAAACATTGTGTCCCCCGCCTCCTGTTATCATTAGCCTTAGACGCACAGTTCGGGACCCCCTACCCGAGATCCGCCGGTTTCGACACCGACACCGGGCACTCCCTATATCTGCGACTCCACACTCACGTATCTCATATTTTGTCCCCTATTTTCATACTAAACCATGCAACGTTGATAAAAACGACGTAGATCATGAGCAAACATACAAATGCACAATCGGTTCATCAAAAGATCATAGCCGGATCATCGAAAGATAGCCAAAGTTCACATAATACACATAATACGGCGGATAAGTTCAAACTACAACTAAAAACTTAAAATAAAGATGGATCTTCACCACTTCCTCGCCGGCCCTTTGCCCTTCCGGTCGCCGGCGCAGCTGTAGGAGTCCGCAGTAGGAGGTGGGTCCACGTCGGAGCCATTGGACCCGCCGTCGGAGGAGGAATCAGAGATGACAATGAAGCCTTGCAAGTGCCGGACGATGTGGTCTTGCTGGCGCTTGAGCTTGGCCACCCTTGTCGCCTCCCTCGCAGCCTCCGCCGCCTCCTGCTCGGATTGCTCAATGCCGAGCCGGAGCTGCTTGGCATTGAGCCTCCGGAGCCGTCGAGCCTTCGTCTCCGCCTTAGTCAGTGGCCAGCGGCACGCCCACTCAAAGTGACAGTCCTCCTCGTCGGGCACCCAGAGGCGGGGGGAGGACTACGCAGACCCGTCAAACCCGCCCGCCATCTCCCTAGCCCTCTGCCTCTCGCGGCGGGAAGCTCAAGCCTCCGACTCTGGAGTCCGCATCCGCTGCGTCGGCTGAGCGGGCACTAGAACCCAACGCTGCCCGCGCGGAGCAGCGGCAGGAGGTGAGGAGGCCGTCGAGCGGGAGGAGCAGATCTGGCAGGCCTCATAGATCCGCGCGCGGGGCGGGAAGGGCCGACGCGACGGGTGACCGGGGGCGTCGCACCGGACTCGGAGCTGCCGCCCGTATCGACCCGCCAGCACTCAAGCGCGTTACGGAGGGCCAACTCCTCCTCTTCCCCGGAGCTGCCGTCGGAGTGGCTGCCGGTACTGGACATGGTCGCCGGCGCTATCAATTTGGCAGATTAGGGAAATGGGACCGTCAGGAAGGGGAGGGGAGCGGAGCGGAGTGAGCTAGGGTTTCTGCCGGACAGGGTTTTTTGTGGGGTCGGGATGGGCCAGCAGTGGGTCAAGCTGATGTGGCGAGCGCGCCTGGACCGCCTCATATCCGCCCAACATTTGGGACCGATACGAAGGGTGCCGGTCAGTCCAGGCGTTTGAGAGCTTCGGTTGGGTCGGTATTTTGTGATCGATCAGTGACCGGACGCCTGCCCTGGTCGTATGTGACCGATATAGGGTGCCCGTTTGTAGATGCTCTTAGGGTGAAATTTCTTGTGGTCACATTCCAACGCACATGCGTACGTGTTACTCAGCACCGTAGGCACCATCTGCAACCTGCACATGCATGCATAGCAGTGGTACCTCGAGTAGATTTTTGTTCTGTTTGTCTCAACTATCTATTGATTATTACTCCGTCCCAAAGACCCAACTAATCTTATATAACCGGCCGACCTCTCCCCCCTAACACGAACATATAAAATTCTTGTCACCGATTGACCCCTCTCTCTACAAAGAAAAAGAAAGACAATCGTTAAGCAGAAGCTCGTCGGTCAAGAAACTCACTTGCCGGGCAATTGTATAGCACGTATTTCCTCCGTTCAGAATTACTTGTCTTGAAAATAGATGTATCTAGAACTAAAATACATCTAGATACATCCATTTCTGCGACAAGTAATTTCTAACGAAGGGAGTAACTACCTACGCATATGTTTTTCCGAAAAGGACGTACGCATATGTTGGTACGATAAAGAACAGTTGGTCCACCAAGGCAAGAAACTGCAAATACAGCATTAATCGATGCTACACGCACGATAGTACTACCATCCTTGTAAGACACTTAGACACAGACACATGACATGAGCTGTTGATTTCCTTCTCGAGTTTCAATGTGAATGGCCCTGTTACTGTTAGTTAGTGTCGTACAAGGATCGTATAAGAAAGTAATATCGTATGCACATCATTTTTGTTTTCCTTTTGGCGAAAGAGAGATCAATTTTGTTTAACCCACCCACTCACACAAACACTGGGTTATCGACCACGCATTAGTTCCGCCAGATATGTATTAACGTAAGTATCTGCCACCAAAAGCCAGGCCACGAGTAGAGTAACGTCACCGTCCTATATGTATTCTTGCACTGTTTTGTTCGTATATATATATAGATATACTCTATCTACAGAGGCAGGTGCGGTGCTGGTACGACTTTAGGAAGCTTCGTGGCAGGTGCGGTGCTGGTAGCGACGACCGGAGACGATGGAGTCATGGGCACGTAGTGCTACGTACGCGCATATAATCTCTATTTCTAATGGAGCAGTTGGTAAATAGTCCGTGCGGTTTATTTTTGCTGGTTTATTTTCGCCATCCCCCATCACCGATTTTTTTTCGTCATCATCCCATCTCTGCCAAAAAAACCTTTGCAAACAAAACCCTCTAGCCCCGAGCAGATCAATCTCCCCCGCCGACCAGACCTTCGCAGGCCCGATCTCACGCCCGATCCACCCCTACTCCCCCTCCCCGGCCGATCCATCCCGGTGCCACGGCCGATCCACCCCTCCGCCCCCTCCGCGGCCGATCCATCCTGGTGCCGCGGCCGATCCAAACCTTCGCCGTCGCTATTGCAGGAGGCGGCTATCTGCTCCAGGATCGGGCGAGGTGTTGGTTCTTCCTCCGATTGATGCATCCGCTCGTGGGGGCACTGCTGGTGGGGGGCGGGGAGCGATGTTGGTGGCCGTGCTGGGGCCCGGCGGCGTGGGTGGGCGCGCTGGAACTGGCCGTGTCGATGGCGCCGTTCCCGCCGGAGACCACGTTCGTGTGGGCGCTGGCCAGCGGCGGGTGCGAGGCCGGGTCGGTGCGCGTGCCTCTCGACGGTTTGCTCGACCCGGCCGGGTCGGTGGTTGTACGGCTTCGATGTGCTGCGCACGACGAAGGGCTTCCGTCGCTCGACGAGGTCATCCAGCAATAAGGGGGGAAAACCCCTTCGATCCCTAACACTACCCCACCACAACAATCCATTGCTAAATTTTCTATGACTGTTTGGTTAAATTTGCAGGTCGGATGAGCTCGTTGGCCACATTGGGCAGCTGCCGCCCTCTGCTGAGATTGTTCACACCATGGATGAGATCTCCAACACTGTAAGTTACTCTTCTTTGGTTACGTTTTATTTAATCTGTGTAGTTTGATGTGGGTTGGCTGATGATTGGCTAGGTTTGCTCGGTCATTGATTCGGTGGAGCTGTGCAGGGACACGCACTCAGATAGGTGAGTGGATGACGTCTGCTTGCTTCTTGTGTAATAATTTGGAAGCTTTGCAGCAAAGTGTTTTCAGTTTTCTTTTACTGAATAGAAATATGTATGTGAACTAGGGAGTTTACGGAGGAAGTAGATAAGGCATCAATGACGAATTATGAGCATCTTCAAGTAAGGTCTATAACATAAATGGCATCTGTGAAAAGGGAGAGAGCAGAGTGAAATGACCAAACCAGAACGGTAACATTCATTTTCTGTGATTTTCTGCAGTACCTGAACACATATACTACTTTGTACAAACGCGGTACTAAAAGCTGAGAGTGAAGGTGCCCTGCCTCTCAGAGGAATATGGGAAGGCAGCAAATAACTTGCGTATCGACTTTGAGAAAGGAGGGATTCATCTTCGTAACAGTTGCCATAGAGATAGTTATATTCTGTTGCAATTGTTAGCTTTGAATTTGAATTAGAAAGATAATGCTCTACCATTGCAGATAAACTCGAGCATCTTAATTAGCTGAACCTTGCAATTGCGCATCTGGGTAGAAAGTAGGTATTGGGCAGGCCGTAGCTAAGCTTAGTACTATTTTCACTGTCGAACTTGCGTATATTGAAGTCAGTTGTAGTTCCAATTTGGAATTTAGTACCATGCATATCAGCATATTAAGAGAAGCCTGATTGGTTCCATTGATTTGCTAATTGCTATAGAACGTTTTATTAGACATGAAGGTGCCTGGACTTTCTTTTACAAAAATAGGGTAAGACCTACTTTGAAGAAAAATTGCTTGTTATGTTTACGAGTGGAGCGAGAAAACAATTGCTAATCTCCTTTCATATACTCATTTCGTGTAGCTTAGTTGTCCATCTACAGATATTGGTGGTCATGCCTTGCGCCTCTCTTCCCTCCAAGCTTGCCCCCCTCGCCCCCCTCTTTGAGGCAGCCGGCCGCTGCTCATCTCGGTGGCGTCAGGCGCGGCCGTCCCTACCATGGCATCGGTGTGGCCTTCCCTGCAAGGAGCGGCGCCTCCTTGGTACGATCGTGACGCTGATTCAGCCGGATCGGCGGGGGTTAGTAGGCTCACAGGCTAGCGTTTCCTCGGATGCATTGATGTTCTAATCGTGATGGCATGACCATATATCGTATGAGTCTAGAAGACTTTGAGGCTGCTCAACTGCATGGATGGTTGTGGCTGGGCACACAATCCATTAATAATCCTTCAAATTTTCACACAGAAGGGTCCCCTCCCTTTCCTTTTTGCATTTTTTTCTTGTTAATTTTTTTAGATTGCTTGCGTTGGCAAATGGAAGAAAGACTCAGAATCCTAGATTTCTACTTTCTATCAGAAGCTTGTAACTGATCTGTAAGCTCACCAGCCAAGCTGTCCATTTGGATTTCAGTAGATATATGGAGTATATTTACTCACATTGCCCACGACTTGTTTGAAGAAATTTCTCTTCTGATTTGATATTGCATTGCTGAGCACTTCCTGTGAATTACATGTAGCATGTGTATGTTCTATAGCTTCTATTGTACAATTTTCCTTCTTTTTTCAGGTTGTCCAGATGAGCACTGGCAACTGGGAAATGGCAACTTGGTTGAACTGAATCAGCTCTAATCTCCTAAATTTGTGCATTTATCTTAAAAAACACTGCAGTGCTACCTCCCTGTAGTAATAAATAAGTATATTATGAAACTCGTATATGATTATTACTATTATTTTTGCACGTTCAATCAATTCCACTGATAAATCATTTATGCTTTTTAGAACAAGCATCAAGCATCATGTGGCATTATAGTCATTGGTGAAGATTGACAACGCACTCAAATACAAGACTTCTGATGGTGTTTGCTGACTGATAAAGATGATTGGAAAGGCGCTTTCCAAGCATAAGGTGAATCTTCTACATTTCACTTTTTAATATAATTTGGCCGGTACGATGTATATTTTCTGAAAACTATATCGCCATTGTGGGTTATCTGACTAAAATTACATTCTCTGCTTGGCACTGATTCATATATATATTAATATGGGTAAAGGAAATTCACAATATTTTATGTCAGGGAAAGACTTCTAAAACCAGTGAAGTGTCTTAGCAAGGATGACACGCCGTTGTGCCTCTCGGCCTGAACAATATAGCTCGTTTAGTTCATCGCCACAACTGGCTACACGGCGTGACGGAGCAGCTCAACATGTCCTGCGAGGACACGGAGTTAGCGTTGCACGGCCGCCGCAGGTGAGAGATGTTGCCATCGTGCCGCATGACCCCCGTCGTCTCTAGACTGGTTTGTTGGTTTCTCTCCTTTAGATGTGGGATTAGGA
This sequence comes from Triticum dicoccoides, assembly GCF_002162155.2. Classification (NCBI taxonomy): domain Eukaryota; kingdom Viridiplantae; phylum Streptophyta; class Magnoliopsida; order Poales; family Poaceae; genus Triticum; species Triticum dicoccoides. Next base: position 95,534,019 of record NC_041383.1, read on the forward strand.
ACCGAAAAGTCGGTTTGTCGCCAATTCATAGAAAAGGAATAGCCGGTTGTCAAACAAAGGAAGGAGGCTGGCTGGTAATTGGGACTGGGGCATTGAGATTGAAATTAACATGTGTCGTGAATCGACGAGGGTCTCACGGGTGGAACATATGAGCCGGGCACGTAAGATTTTTTTCCCGTGAGAGAGGAGGAATAATGCGAGAGAGGAAGATGCGTCTGTGGCTCGAGGGCTACTATTGCTTGCGAAAGCAGTGGCAGGGAGCAACCGATGGAGAAGGAGAGGCTAGGAAGGAAGAAGAGAAAGTAGCACACGATCAGGACGGGTGGTTGTGCATTGGCTATTGTGTTGTGTGCCTGCGGCCAAGCCAATTGGGGGAGAGGCAACCACCGCAGAGATAGAGGAAAGTAGCAGTCCACGCATGTTGCTCGGCATCAGGATAAGGTGGGTAGTTTTTGCCGCTATGTCCCCTCATCGGACGACTGGGAGCAGGGAAGAAATTAAAGGAGAAAATATCATAGCGGAAGTGACTGGGCCCCAAAATTGGCAAGTTCATCCAAAACTCGTTTTTGATGTTTCATGGTCACCTCGCAATTGTTTCCTGTTATTGAAATGGACATAATCAGTCCATCTAAAACTGGTACAGAACCATGCATATTTTTGAGTTGTTACAAAAAGACCAATGGTTTATTTTTTGCATTATTGTCGTCCAGAGTGTAAGAGTTCCAGCCAAAACAAGTTTATGCCTAACATTTAGTTAGTAATGACTGAAATCTGTTTTCAGATTTAAGCAATGAGGATGTTAGAACTAAATTATAGTTCCAGCATGAAATTAGGTAATTTCTTGTAGATAATCATAGTGGTATATTTTGTTGTGTTCGGTTAACAAGAATTAAAAATATAGAGATATTGTTGAGGAAACAAGAAGTTAAGTGGATTCATGGTTGACAAGCAAAGTTATTTTGGGGAAAGTTCCATAGTAATTTTTACGAGCATTTAGCATGTGTGTCATGCTTGTTTTCAGTGGAATATTACATGATATGGTTCTATAGGTTTTGGAGCTTCTACTGGTGCGGGTAGTTATTTGCTTAATGGTGTAACTTAAGCCAACTGCATAATGACCTTCATATGGTTTCGCCATTGTTTTTTCTCCCGTTGTGCTTGCGTGTTCAATCTTGTTATTATTGCATCTTGTGGTCTACTTTGATAGGTCATGTTTGTTTGTAGGGTGACAGTTTATACATCTAGGGAACCAGGGCAATTTGGACATGTGATATTTCCTCGAATAAGCAAACTTCTTTTGTATGGCCCAGCATGATGATCAACACCCATCTGGTTTTATATGGTGCCACATTTGTTGTATACAACAAGCAACTATTCATTTTGTGTGCCTTGCAACAACATCATAATCTCATTAAACCTGCAATAGATCACACATTCAGTACATTTCAAAGTCTCTGTTTTTTAACATAACAGGGTTATCTGATCATATAATCTGTCACAATTAATAAAGGTGGGTAGATGAGCAAATTTTCCTAGATGGCAAGATATCTACAAATTCTGAAACTTGAATCTGAACATTGGAGAAGTGGACAGTGGACGAGACTACCACTGTTATATATAATTATAGTGATATTCAAAGCTATTTTTTTGTCTTAATGTAAAGTTTACCGCAGACAGACATCCACCCAGAAACACACACATGACACACACACTTCCTTTTGGATTTGCCGGTTCTATGTTACCTTAGGAGCACAAAACTTTAGTAATTATAGCAAAACAATTCAAGGACACGAGACTACGAACCAACCTGTGGATGGATGGTTAGAGGGAATGTGGTATCCCTAGTCCATCAGGTCTAGAATATTGCCAAGCCTTGAATGTTGCCTCAAAATATTGCAACGAAACATACTGTGACAAGTATCTCATGCCAAGCTTTAGTTTCGGTAAGAGGTTTTGTTGCCCGTAGCAACGCATGGCCATTTAACTAGGTGTAATCCAAAATAAATAAATTAAAAGCCCGTAGCAACGCACGATCGAATTTTGTATTCCTCCTATTTTTCTGGCACAAGTAAGATTATTATTACGTACTTTGTAAAATCTTTATTGATGGAAAAACATATCAATATGTTTATTAGATGTGTATATCTTGAAAATATTATGCAGAGTTTTATAGTCAGAAAGAAGCAAATTGGCATTGAATTAATGATAAGTAATATAATTTTTTGGTAAGTTAATATCTCTGACATCTTTTCCAAATTATTAATAGGTGTGTATTTTATATGAAAAGAAAACAGATCCTTGCCATAAAGAAATATTAACGGCATGACTGGATCAAGGCATGATCTGATACCCAGATGTCCTCCGCATGGCATACTATATATATGTTAACATTAAAATACTATGCCATCCCTCCTCTCCCTCCTTACTATCCCTTCGCCCAGACCAGGAGGACGATTTCCAAGGACTACGTTGTGTAATCAAGAACCATCAAGAATTGGAGTTCCTCTCGGTATGTCAATTTCTGGATCTTTCTCTTATATAATAGCGTGTTATTTATTAGATTAATAGTTTTTATATGTTCAGTTATACCATCAAATCCCAGATAAAGAACACCATTGCAGATTATGCAAGCTTATATAAGTATCATACACAATTAAATTGTTTGTAGTGGGCTGGAACTACTTACAAATTGTTTATACACATATTTTAGCCTATGAGTCTATTATTTAGATTACAATTGTGCCACACCCCTAGCTTTTGTACCGATGAACAGTTCTCACTGCCTAATTTTGCAATGCAAATTAAAATTCATAATCTTAAATACTTTATATGTTGGAATACGGTTCAATAATTTTGTGAACAGTCCTAAGTTTAACAACAAGCTAAGTAAGCATAACAATTTACCAGAGATTCCTTTCCGTTTTATGACCTCATTGTTTTATCCATGCCTGTCTTCTAAGTCCATCTTACTGATTCCATGAAGTAGCTGTCAGCCATAATATGTAGGCCTTGGGAATATCTGTCATGAGGAATGTAAAACTGTTATGGTATGTACATGTCTTCACTAGGCACTTGCATGTATGTAAATAGCTACAAGTAATAGATGAAAACACCTGTTAAGTTTTAATATTGGAAAATATAAAATATTTAAAAAATGTTCAAAGAGAGACAATTGTTTGAATTTTTACAATAAAAAACGAATTTTATTTGTAACAGAGTCATATTCCGAAGAGATGTTTCATGCTGATTCACATGGGTCATAGGGAAGAACAAATATTGATGATTATAGTATTACCATGTCGTACTTAATAGGCATATCAATTGCTAGCAAACTAAATTTTCACAATCATGTGAAAAAAGTAGGCAATCTAAACTTTCAGTAAGAGATACAATAGTGTGGAATTAGCAAAGTTTATGTAACCATTCAAAATGTCAGTTAGAAAGTATATTTATTTTATTTTATTTTTTTGATGGTAAAAGATTAAATGGTTTTAAATTACAAGAAGATCAACAGATTATTTTGTGCACTCAACTTCTCCAATATTGGTCCATTCTCTTTCTTCCCTTTGCTCTGTTTAGTCCCTTCATGAAAATCACAGTTAGTAGGAAAAAAATAATTAGTAAACTGAAGAAGCTTATCTCGAGAGATAATTTATGCATGTCAAAATGCAGTACTTTAAGAAAAAGTTGCAATTGATATAATAGACTTTGAGTTATGTACAATAGCAACACCAATTATATATTTTTTTAAACTGACCAAAACTGGGTGATTGTCTCTCAATGCAATATTTAAGAGTGTTCTTTTAATTATAAAGCAGACCTACCATCACATGTAAGTTTTAGACCGTCGCGCAAAAATCATCATGATTCATAGTTAAGTTCAGTATTGTTCAGACTACCACAAAACAACAAAAAATTCAACTTGTCAATTTTTTGAGTGAGCAAGGCATAGTTTCGCAGTATAATTCTAGTAAGAACTGAACTACTGTGAAACCACTATTTTTTTATTTGTGGGCAACAAATACTCTGGATGCTAAAAAACATACATTTTCTGAGTACTGCCAAGTCCACCGAAGTGCTTTGCTGGTATTGTTTTCCTACAGTTTTTTTTCAGATAACTACTTCATGGCCAAATTAGTTAGCATCTGCGTTCTTAGCTTCGCCTAAGCAACATGTTGGAAGGATTAATCAGTGTGTGCTAACGGATTCCAGCTTAGTCAAAAAAACCAAAATACTTCACTCCCAAACGCACCCTAACTTAACTTCAACACACATAGCAGTAAATGTACTCCATCATCGTTACACCCTCACATAGCATAGACAAATAAGGAAATGGTTATTGATAGTTAACCAGACACGCGACTGTATGAAATCAAAGTGAACCGGTCATTTAAGTCGATATTTTGTTCTCACGTACCTGCTCCCATGCCTTTTAACTTATTGGTGTTGTAGGAGTTGTAATTGTCGTCCCCCGGCTATATCTCATCGTTATCATGGTTTGTTGTTGTTTCTAATAGCACAACTTGTAGATTTATCTTCCCTATGCATCCATCGGCCGATACATCTTGTACGTCATCGACAAAAAGGCACGTCGTCTATATATTATGGATCCTATTCAAACATCACAATCGTCAAGAGGATAAAAACTTGAGGCAATCACTGAAATTAAAAAGTTTTGCAAGGGATTTCAAAGAAGCACTCGAAATAAAGATGCCTGTTGGAATTATGATATATATAAATGGCAACGTTTATTTCCATTCGGTATTCCAACGAGTGTAGACGGGTAATGAATTCATAACAAGAATATTTAGTTTTGTTATCACTATAAATTTTATATTATTAATTTAAATTTTTGCAGGAATGTGTCTGACTATTTTATTTTTCATTTTATGCTCTGGTGGAACGGTAAAGAATTGGTCAAGCCAATTTGCGCGGTGAGTATTGTGCGTTACATGTTTTAAGACCTTCGGCGTGAATTTGTCATACTAACTACATGTGTTGTTTCTGCAGGATGGGTATGAATTGAGGAAGCAATTTTTATTATACTTGCTAAAACATCGTGGGAATGAAGCTAGAGGAAACTTTCCAGATATTGTTAAAGAATTTCTTAAGTGCATCATCTAGATATTAATAGTTTTGTAATAGATGTTCAGTTGGAACATCACTCAGGTTGTTACATGGACATGTCGTTAATTTTTCTTTTATGTTATCCAATTACATTGCAATAATGGACTTCAGTTATTAAATATTGTTTGTATGTGTGAAATTTAACATGTAACTCTGGTAAAATATTTCAAGAGCCCGTGGCAACGCACGGACACTCTACTAGTAAGCGCTAGCTTCCCATTGTTAAATTGGAAGTCTTATATGGAGCCTTCTTAGGGCATGTGACCTGTGAGCCGTCGGATTAGCTGTCCAAACAAATACTTGTCGTTGGATCTGTTGATGGATCGATCTGGACCATTGGATCGTTCTGATGTGACAACCAATGAATAGTGCCTGTTTTTTTGCACCGCGCTGCCACGCCAGCACTCGATGACACGCGGGACCTATGCGTGGTGGGCCATGCCCGTCAGCGACCGCGGAGCGAAGAGCTCTCGGTGTTGTGTGCTTCTGGTGGACAGGCCGTGCCACCGCCTGTAAAATTTGCAGCCCGCCGAGGGCAATCTCGTCATTTCATATCGTGATGCTTTCGTCGTGGTCAGTGGCTGGCTGCTCACGGTGTAAAGTCGAGAGGTTCGCTCGATTGGGTGAGAACCCTAGCCGCCGCCCCGTCCCTGTGAGGATCAAATTAACCAGCGGAACTCGATCATCACGATTTCTTGAATATCACAGAAAACTGTAGCAGTTCAAGGATACAATTTAGAGGAATTGTGTGAGATCAGAGACCCCGACTTGGTTCAATAGCTAGGGTTCTAACCACTACAGCATATGCTAAGATTCTTCTTAGTCCTCTCGTCCCCTTCGCGTGCCTTTTAAGCCACCGGACAACTCACACCCAACGCACTAACAGCTACTGTTACAAATCTTAACGGTGTCGACAAAAGTAACAGTAACGGGAAGTGACGGCGAGGATGAAATCTGAGCCGTCGATATCTTCTGGTGTTCATCTGGGCCGTCTTTTATCTGAACTTCTTGTCGCTGCATCGCTTCGTCAGTAAACTCTTGGCTTGGGTCCTGACAATGCCGCCGCCATGACAATCGCCTTGTCCTCGAGGCGAAAATGCTTGTGCCCTGGAAAAGTCCTGTTCAGGAACGCTGCGTCCTCCCATGTTGCATCATCTGGAGCCAAACTTTCCCACCGTAACAAGCATTGACCCACTGGTGTCTTGTTCCTTTGTATTATGCGACGATCTAACACTGCAACTGGTATGGTTTTGACATATCCTTCTGGAGTCACCAGCGGTACGTGAGGAAGAGGAACCGCTTTGTGGCCTATATGTTTCTTCAGTTGGCTAATGTGGAACACGGGATGAATGTTAGTGCCCTCTGGCAGATCCAGCTTGTAAGATACTTCACCAATTCTTTCCAGTATCTTGTATGGACCATAGAACTTCGAGCGTAGTTTGAGTGAGCCCCTCAGACCGAAGGCATCCTGTCTGTATGGTTGAATTTTAAGGAACACTCTGTCTCCCACTTCTAATTGTCTCTCCGTCCGTTTCCTGTCTGCAAAATATTTGATCCTGTTCTAGGCATGTTCCAAATTTGCTTTCAGACGTTGCATCATGTGTTCTCTTTCAGAAATTGTCAGTGTTGCTTCAGGCGACAGTAACTGGTCACAAGCATGCTCCCCAATCTGAGGAGGTTTATACCCATACAGTGCCTGAAAGGGAGTACACTTCAGGGAGGAATGGTAGCTAGTGTTGTACCATAGTTCTGCCAAAGGTAGCCACTGTAGCCATTTCTTTGGTTCCTGAAAAACCATGCCCCTGAGGTAAGCTTCCAAACACTGATTTACTCTCTCGGTTTGACCATCCGTTTGCGGGTGTGATGCCGTACTGAATCTGATTTGTACTCCAAAAGCATTGAAAAGTCCTTGGTAGAGTGCACTAGTGAATATAGCATCTCTATCAGACACTATGCACACTGGCAACCCATGCAGTTTAATGACATTATCCATTAGTGCCTGAAACACTGTTTGGACTGTGTAAGGATGGGCTAAAGGAATGAAGTGAGAATACTTGGTTAACCTGTCTACAACCACCAGAATAACTTCTTTGCCTTGAGAGTTAGGCAATGTAGTAATGAAATCCATGGTAATGTGGGACCAAGCCATATCAGGCACTGGGAGTGGCTGCAACAGTCCAGGAGGATATATGTGCTCTACTTTGTTTAACTGACACATAGGGCACTGACTGACAAATTCCTCAATGTCTTTCTTCATGTTGGGCCAGTAAAACACCTTTTTGATCCTGTAATGAGTTGCTTTAATGCCAGAGTGTCCCCCTAAAGCAGAGGAATGAAATGTCTATAACAATTGCTGTCTGAAATTTGTGCTGGCCCCCACATAAATCCTCTTGTTATACTTCAATAGCCCATTGTGTGTGGAAAATTTTGGAGTGGGATCAATGTCTACAGCCACTTTGTTCAAGATTTTGTCAGTGTCTGCATCTCCCTGATAGCTTTTCATCACATCTTCAGTCCATGCTGGAATTACTGTAGTCACACTGTGGTAGTGTAATTGAAATGTGCTATCCCTTCTGGACAAAGCATCTGCTACAGTATTTTCTTTCCCCTTTTTGTATTCAATGGAGTAGTCATACTCCAAGAGTTTAAGGAGTAACTTGCGTTGCACTCCTTCAGTGAGCCTCTGAGTAGTCATATATTTTAAGGACTGTTGGGCTGTCTTAATGATCAGCTTGTTCCCCCACACATAATGCCTCCAGTTTTTAAGAGCTGCCAAAATTGCCATTGCCTCCTTTTCATAAATAGATTGAGCTGCAGACTTGGGTCCCAAACTTTTACTGAGATATGCAATATGAAGGAAATATGCCCTAGAGGCAATAATAAAGTTATTATTTATTTCCTTATTTCATGATAAATGTTTATTATTCATGCTAGAATTGTATTAACCGGAAACATAATACATGTGTGAATACATAGACAAACATATAGTCACTAGTATGCCTCTACTTGACTAGCTCGTTTATCAAAGATGGTTATGTTTCCTGGCCATGGACAAAAGAGTTGTCATTTGATTAACGGGATCACATCATTAGGAGAATGATGTGATTGACATGACCCATTCCGTTAGCCTAGCACTTGATCGTTTAGTATGTTGCTATTGCTTTCTTCATGACTTATACATGTTCCTGTAACTATGAGATTATGCAACTCCCGTTTATCGGAGGAACACTTTGGGTGCTACCAAACGTCACAACGTAACTGGGTGATTATAAAGGAGTACTACAGGTGTCTCCAAAGGTACATGTTGGGTTGGCGTATTTCGAGATTAGGTTTTGTCACTCCGATTGTTGGAGAGGTATCTCTGGGCCCTCTCGGTAATGCACATCACTATAAGCCTTGCAAGCAATGTAGCTAATGAGTTAGTTATGGAATGATGCATTACATAACGAGTAAAGAGACTTGCCGGTAACGAGATTGAACTAGGTATTGGATACCGACATATGTGATGGTTGGTTGGGAGGGTACGACAAATGACTCTAGAATCTTTCTGGATACAACCACTGAACCGGAAAATGGCCACTATCGTCACACGATCGAATCTCGGGCAAGTAACATACCGATGACAAAGGGAACAACGTATGTTGTTATGCGGTTTGACCGATAAAGATCTTCGTAGAATATGTAGGAGCCAATATGAGCATCCAGGTTCCGCTATTGGTTATTGACCGAGAATAGTTCTAGGTCATGTCTACATAGTTCTTGAACCCGTAGGGTCCGCACGCTTAACGTTACGATGACAGTTTTATTATGAGTTTATAAGTTTTGATGTACCGAAGGTTGTTCGGAGTCCCGGATGAGATCGGGGACATGACGAGGAGTCTCGAAATGTTCGAGACGTAAAGATCGATATATTGGACGACTATATTCGGACTTTGGAAAGGTTTTGAGTGATTCGGGTATTTATCGGAGTACCGGAGAGTTACGGGAATTCGCCCAGGAGAAGTATTGGGCCTTATTGGGCCATACGGGAAAGAGAGAGGGGCTGCCTAGGGCCGGCCGCCCCCCCCCCCCCAAGGCCTAGTCTGAATTGGACTAGGGGGAGGGGCCGCACCCCCTCCTTCCTTCCCTTCTCTCTTCCCTTTCCTTCTCTCCTACTCCTACTACATGGAAGGGCTCCTAGTTCTACTAGGAAAAGGGGAATCCTACTCCCGGTGGGAGTAGGACTCCCCTAGGGCGCACCATAGAGAGGGCCGGCCCTCTCCCTCCTCCACTCCTTTATATACGGGGGCAGGGGGCACCCCATAGACACACAAGTTGATCTACGGATCATTCCTAAGCCGTGTACGGTGCCCCCCTCCACCATATTCCACCTCGATCATATCGTCGCGGAGTTTAGGCGAAGCCCTGCGCCGGTAGAGCATCATCATCGTCACCACACCGTCGTGCTGACGGAACTCATCCCCGACGCTTTGCTGGATCGGAGCCCGGGGATCGTCATCGAGCTGAACGTGTGCTGAACTCGGAGGTGCCGTACGTTCGGTACTTGGATCGGTCGGATCGTAAAGACGTATGACTACATCAACCGCGTTGTCATAACGCTTCCGCTTACGGTCTACGAGGGTACGTGGACAATACTCTCCCCTCTCGTTGCTATGCCATCACCATGATCTTGCGTGTGCGTAGGAATTTTTTTAAAATGACTACGTTCCCCAACAGTGGCATCCGAGCCTAGGTTTTATGCGTTGATGTTATATGCACGAGTAGAACACAAGTGAGTAGTGGCCGATACAAGTCATACTGGTTACCAACATGTCATACTTTGTTTCGGCGGTATTGTTGGATGAAGCGGCCCGGACCGACATTACGCGTACGCTTACGCGAGACTGGTTTTACCGCCGTGCTTTGCACACAGGTGACTAGCGGGTGTATGTTTCTCCAACTTTAGTTGAACCGAGTGTGGCTATGCCCGGTCCTTGCGAAGGTTAAAACAACACTAACTTGACGAACTATCGTTGTGGTTTTGATGCGTAGGTAAGAACGGTTCTTGCTCAGCCTGTAGCAGCCACGTAAAATTTGCAACAACAAAGTAGAGGACGTCTAACTTGTTTTTGCAGGGCATGTTGTGATGTGATATGGTCAAGACGTGATGCTATATTTTATAGTATGAGATGATCATGTTTTGTAACCGAAGTTATCGGCAACTGGCAGGAGCCATATGGTTGTCGCTTTATTGTATGAAATGCAAACGTCCTGTAATTGCTTTACTTTATCACTAAGCGGTAGCGATAGTCGTAGAAGCAATAGATGGCGTAACGACAACGATGCTACGATGGAGATCAAGGTGTCGCGCCGGTGACGATGGTGATCATGACGGTGCTTCGAAGATGGAGATCACAAGCACAAGATGATGATGGCCATATCATATCACTTATATTGATTGCATGTGATGTTTATCCTTTATGCATCTTATCTTGCTTTGATTGACGGTAGCATTTTAAGATGATCTCTCACTAATTATCAAGAAGTGTTCTCCCTGAGTATGCACCGTTGCGAAAGTTCTTCGTGCTGAGACACCACGTGATGATCGGGTGTGATAGGCTCTACGTTCAAATACAACGGGTGCAAAATAGTTGCACACGCGGAATAATCAGGTTAAACTTGACGAGCCTACCATATACAGATATGGCCTCAGAACACGGAGACCGAAAGGTCGAACGTGAATCATATAGTAGATATGATCAACATAGTGATGTTCACCATTGAAACTACTCCATCTCACATGATGATCGGACATGGTTTAGTTGATTTGGATCACGTAATCACTTAGATGACTAGAGAGATGTCTGTCTAAGTGGGAGTTCTTAAGTAATATGATTAATTGAACTTAAATTTATCATGAACTTAGTCCTGGTAGTATTTTGCAAATTATGTTGTAGATCAATAGCTTGCGTTGTTGCTTTCATATGTTTATTTTGATATGTTCCTAGAGAAAATTGTGTTGAAAGATGTTAGTAGCAATGATGCGGATTGGATCCGTGATCTGAGGTTTATCCTCATTGCTGCACAGAAGAATTATGTCCTTAATGCACCACTAGGTGACAGACCTATTGCAGGAGCAGATGCAGACGTTATGAATGTTTGGCTAGCTCAATATGATGACTACTTAATAGTTTAGTGCACCATGCTTAACAGCTTAGAATCGGGACTTCAAAGATGTTTTGAACGTCATGGACCATATGAGATGTTCCAGGAATTGAAGTTAATATTTCAAGCAAGAACCCGAGTTGAGAGATATGAAGTCTCCAACAGGTTCTATAGCTAAAAGATGGAGGAGAATCACTCAACTAGTGAGCATGTGCTCAGATTGTCTGGGTACTTCAATCGCTTGAATCAAGTGGGAGTTAATCTTCCAGATAAGATAGTGATTGACAGAATTCTCTAGTCACCATCACTAAGTTATTAGAACTTCGTGATGAACTATAGTATGCAAGGGATGATGAAAACGATTCCCGAGCTCTTCGTGATGTTGAAATCGACGAAGGTAGAAATCAAGAAAGAGCATCAAGTGTTGATGATTGACAAGACCACTAGTTTCAAGAAAAGGGCAAAGGGAAAGAAAGGGAAACTTCAAGTAGAATGGCAAACAAGTTGTCACTCCCGTGAAGAAGACCAAAGCTAGACCAAAGCCTGAAACTGAGTGCTTACACTGCAAAGGAAATGGTCACTGGAAGCAGAAATGCTCTAAATATTTGGTGGATAAGAAGGATGGCAAAGTGAACAAAGGTATATTTGATATACAGGTGTTTGATGTGTGCCTTACTAGTGTTTATAGTAGCCCCTGAGTATTTTGATACTAGTTCGGTTGCTAAGTTTAGTAACTCGAAACAGGAGTTACAGAATAAACAGAGACTAGTTGAAGGGGAAGTGACGATGAGTGTTGGAAGTAGTTCCAAGATTGATATGATCATCATCACACACTCCCTATACTTTCGGGATTAGTGTTAAACCTAAATAAATGTTATTTAGCTTTTGCGTTGAGCATGAATATGATTTGATCATGTTTATTGCAATACGGTTATTCATTTAAAGTCAGAGAATAATTGTTGTTCTGTTTACATGAATAAAACCTTCAATGGTCATACACCCAATGAAAATAGTTTATTGGATCTCGATCGTAGTGATACACATATTCATAATATTGATTCCAAAAGATGCAAATTTAATAATGATAGTGCAACTTATTTGTGGCACTGCCGTTTGGGTCACATCGGTGTAAAGCGCATGAAGAAACTCCATAAAGATGGATTTTCGGAATCACTTGGTTATGAATCATTTGATGCTTGCGAACCGTGCCTTTGGGCGAGATGACTAAAACTCCGTTCTTCGGAACAATGGAACGAGCAACAAACTTGTTGGAAATAATACATACTGATGTATGCAGACCGATGAGTATTAAGGCTCGTGGCGGGTATCGTTATTTTCTGACCTTCACAGATGATTTGAGCAGATATGGGTATATCTACTTGATGAAACATAAGTCTGAAATAGTTGAAAGGTTCAAAGAATTTTAGAGTGAAGTGGAAAATCATCGTAACAAGAAAATAAAGTTTCTGCGATCTGATCGTGGAGATGAATATTTGAGTTACGAGTTTGGTCTTCAATTAAAACAATGTGGAATAGTTTCACAAACTCACGCCACCTGGAACACCACAATGTAATGGTGTGTCCGAACGTCGTAATCGTGCTTTACTAGATATGGTGCGATCTATGATATCTCTTATCAGTTTACCACTATCATTTTGGGGTTATGCATTAGAGACAGTTGCATTCACGTTTAATAGGGCACCATCTAAATCCGTTGAGACGACACCGTATGAACTATGGTTTAGCAGTAAACCTAAGCTGCCGTTTCTTAAAGTTTGGAGATGCGATGCTTATATGAAAAAGGTTTTCAACTTGATAATCTCGAACCCAAATCGGAGAAGTGCATCTTCATAGAATACCCAAAGGAAACTGTTGGGTACACCTTCTATCACAGATTCGAAGGCAAAACATTCGTTGCTAAGAATGGATCCTTTCTAGAGAAGGAGTTTCTCTCGAAAGAAGTGAGTGGGAGGAAAGTAGAACTTGATGAGGTAACTGTACCTTCTCCTGAATTGGAAAATAGTTCATCACTGAAATCAGTTCCAGTGATTCCTACACCAATTAGTGAGGAAGCTAATGATGATGATCATGAAACTTCAGATCAAGTTACTACAGAACCTCGTAGGTCTTCCAGAGTATGGTCCGCACCAGAGTGGTACGGTAATGCTATTCTGAAAGTCATGTTACTAGACCATGATAAACCTACGAACTATGAGGAAGCGATGATGAGCCCAGATTCCGCAAAATGGCTGGAGGCCATGAAATCTGAGATAGGATCCATGTATGAGAACAAAGTGTGGACTTTGGTGGACTTGCCCGATGATCGGCAAGCCATAGATAATAAATGGATCTTCAAGAGGAAGACGGACGTTGATAGTAGTGTTACTATCTACAAAGCTCGACTTGTCGCAAAAAGGTTTTTGACAAGTTCAAGGTGTTGACTAAAATGAGATTTTCTCAACTGTAGTGATGCTTAAGTCTGTCCGAATCATGTTAGCAATTGCCACATTTTATGAAATCTGGCAAATGGATGTCAAAACTGCATTCATTAAAGGTTTTCTTAAGGAAGAGTTGTATATGATGCAACCAAAAGGTTTTGTCAATCCTAAAGGTACTAACAAAATGTGCAAGCTCCAGCGATCCATCTATGGACTGGTGCAAGCATCTCAGAGTTGGAATATACGCTTTGATAAGTTGATCAAATCATATAGTTTTGTACAGACTTACGGTGAAGCCTGTATTTACAAAAAGGTGAGTGGGAGCACTACAGCATTTTTGATAAGTATATGTGAATGACATATTGTTGATCGGAAATAATGTAGAATTATTCTGCAAAGCATAAAGGAGTGTTTGAAAGGAGTTCTTTAAAAGAAAGACCTCAGTAAAGCTACTTACATATTGAGCATCAAGATCTATTGAGATAGATCAAGACGCTTGATAAGATTTTCAATGAGTACATACCTTGATAATTTTTTTGAAATAGTTCAAAATGGAACAGTCAAAGAATGAGTTCTTCCCTGTGATGCAAAGGTGTGAAGTTGAGTAAGACTCAAGACACGACCATGGCAGAAAATAGAAAGAGAATGAAAAGTCATTCCCTATGCCTCAGTCATAGGTTCTATAAAGTATGCTATGCTGTGAACCAGACCTATTGTATATCTTGCTCTGAGTTTGACAAAGGAATACAATTTTAATCTAAGAGTAGATCACTTGACAGCGGTCAAGAATATCCTTAGGAAATATTTCTCGATAATGGAAGTGATAAAAGAGCTCGTCGTAAAAAAGTTACAACGATGCAAGCTTTTACACCAATCCAGATGACTCTAAGTCTCAATCTGGATACATATTGAAAGTGGGAGCAATTAGCTAGAGTAGCTCCGTGCCGAGCATTATAGACATAGAATATTTGCAAAATACATACGGCTCTGAATATGACAGACCCGTTGACTAAGCTTATCTCACGAGCAAAACATGATCACACCTTAGTACTCTTTGGGTATTAATCACATAGCAATGTGAACTAGATTATTGACTCTAGTAAACCCTTTGGATGTTGGTCACATGACGATGTGAACTATGGGTGTTAATCATATACAGATATGAACATTGGTGTTAAATCACATGGCGATGTGAACTAGATTATTGACTCTAGTGCAAGTGGGAGACTGAAGGAAATATGCCCTAGAGGCAATAATAAAGTTATTATTTATTTCCTTATTTCATGATAAATATTTATTATTCATGCTAGAATTGTATTAACCGGAAACATAATACATGTGTGAATACATAGACAAACATATAGTCACTAGTATGCCTCTACTTGACTAGCTCGTTTATCAAAGATGGTTGTGTTTCCTAACCATAGACATGTGTTGTCATTTGATTAACGGGATCACATCATTAGGAGAATGATGTGATTGACATGACCCATTCCGTTAGCCTAGCACTTGATCGTTTAGTATGTTGCTATTGCTTTCTTCATGACTTATACATGTTCCTGTAACTATGAGATTATGCAACTCCCGTTTACCGGAGGAACACTTTGGGTGCTACCAAACATCACAACATAACTGGGTGATTATAAAGGAGTACTACAGGTGTCTCCAAAGGTACATGTTGGGTTGGCGTATTTCGAGATTAGGTTTTGTCACTCCGATTGTTGGAGAGGTATCTCTGGGCCCTCTCGGTAATGCACATCACTATAAGCCTTGCAAGCAATGTAGCTAATGAGTTAGTTATGGAATGATGCATTACGTAACGAGTAAAGAGACTTGCTAGTAACGAGATTGAACTAGGTATTGGATACCGACGATCGACTCTCGGGCAAGTAACATACCGATGACAAAGGGAACAACGTATGTTGTTATGCGGTTTGACCGATAAAGATCTTCGTAGAATATGTAGGAGCCAATATGGGCATCCAGGTTCCGCTATTGTTTATTGACCGAGAATAGTTCTAGGTCATGTCTACATAGTTCTTGAACCCGTAGGGTCCGCACGCTTAACGTTACGATGACAGTTTTGTTATGATTTTATAAGTTTGATGTACCGAAGGAGTTTGGAGTCCCGGATGAGATCGGGGACATGACGAGGAGTCTCGAAATGGTCGAGACGTAAAGATCGATATATTGGACGACTATATTCAGACTTCGGAAAGGTTCCGAGTGATTCGGGTATTTATCGGAGTACCGGAGATTTACGGGAATTCGCCGGGGAGAAGTATCGGGCCTTATTGGGCCATACGGGAAAGAGAGAGGGGCTGCCTAGGGCAGGCCGCGCGCCCCCCGAAGGCCTAGTCCGAATTGGACTAGGGGGAGGGGCCGCACCCCCTCCTTCCTTCCCTTCTGTCTTCCCTTTCCTTCTCTCCTACTCCTACTACATGGAAGGGCTCCTAGTTCTACTAGGAAAAGGGGAATCCTACTCCCGGTGGGAGTAGGACTCCCCTAGGGCGCGCCATAGAGAGGGACGGCCCTCCCCCTCCTCCACTCCTTTATATACGGGGGCAGGGGGCACCCCATAGACACACAAGTTGATCTACGGATCGTTCCTTAGCCGTGTGCGGTGCCCCCCTCCACCATATTCCACCTCGATCATGTCGTCGCGGAGTTTAAGCAAAGCCCTGCGCCAGTAGAGCATCATCATCGTCACCACACCATCGTGCTGACGGAACTCATCCCCGACGCTTTGCTGGATCGGAACCCGGGGATCGTCATCGAGCTAAACGTGTGCTGAACTCGGAGGTGCCGTACGTTCGGTACTTGGATCGGTCTGATCGTGAAGATGTACGACTACATCAACCGCGTTGTCATAACGCTTCCGCTTACGTCTACGAGGGTACGTGGACAATACTCTCCCCTCTCGTTGCTATGCCATCACCATGATCTTGCGTGTGCGTAGGAATTTTTTTGAAATTACTACGTTCCCCAACACAATAGGCCTTCCTTTTTGCATCAGAACTGCCCCTATTCCTTTTGCGCATGCATCAGCTTCTATTGTGAAAGGTAAGGAGAAATCTGGCATAGCCAGAACATGACAAGAGGTCATGGAGTCTTTTAGGGTTTGGAAAGCTTTGCTTTGTTCAGGCCCCCATTTCAAAGCATCTTTCTTTAACATATCATGGAGAGGTCTGCAAATGTGGCCATAATCTTTCACAAATCTTCTGTAGTATCTAGTCAGACCAAGAAAGCCTCTTAGTTTAGTGACATTTTCAGGTTTTGGCCATTCCTGCACTAACCTAATCTTGTCTGGATCTGTAGCTACTCCTTGTTAGAGATTATGTGCCCCAGATATGCAACTTGGTCTGTTGCAAAGGTGCATTTGGCTTGCTTCACATAGAGCTCATGTTTCCTTAAGACAGTGAAGGTGCTCTCTAAATACTTGTAATGTTTCTCCATGGACTTACTAAAAACTAACATGTCATCAAAGAAAACCAGAATGCACTTCTCTCCTTTCGATTCATTTATTTCCTCACACACATTGTTCATGAGACCTTGGAAAGTACCTGGTCCACAAGCCAGTCCAAAAGGTACAACGGTGTATCCATAATGACCCATGTGGGTTCTAAAAGCAGTTTTGGGAATATCTTCTACTGCCATTCTGATTTGGTGGTATCCAAACCTCAGATCTAATTTGGAGAACACTTTTGCTCCATGTAGTTCATCCAGTAGATCTTCAATAATGGGCATTGGAAACTTGTTTTTCACAGTGAGAGCATTTAATTCCCTATAGTCCACACATAACCTCCATCCACCATCTTTTTTCCTGACCATAATTGCAGGAGATGAAAAAGGGCTGAAACTTTCTTGTATTTCTCCTTTTTTAAT
>NC_041383.1:95551753-95591743 GCF_002162155.2 Triticum dicoccoides
GATCTTTTTGGAGGGAGTGAAGTAAATTCTGCAAATATGTCTGCATATGCTTCCAGTAGAGGTTGGAGTGCCACTGGAGGAGGTGCAGGATTTTTGTTGTTCTCAGTTTGTATTTCATTGATTTGCAGAATATATCCCATGACACCTTTCTGTAGTAACTTTTCCATTCTAGCTGCTGACAACACACAGTGTTTTTCTGGTATTGAATGGTCATATAGAGTTACTGGTTGTCCTTGTTTTGTAACCACAAACAGTCTTTCTACTAAATCTAGACAAATAGGGCTGTACTGGTAAATCCAGTCTGCTCCTAATATGATGTCATAAGATTGTAACTCCAGTACTTTAAAACTGCTACAGAAAGTGTGCCCTTGAATTTTAAAATTCCTTGTTGGTACTTTGGACAGTGACATGAGTTTCCCTCCACCAGCAACAGTAACTATTCTTGGCTGGATTGGTTGTTGATAGCAATTACTCTTTACTACAAAGTCTTTGCTGATAAATGTGTGTGAAGATCCACTGTCAAACAAAGCTGTAGCTTTCTTCCCTGCAATCTCCACAATCAAAGAGAATGTGTTTAGTCCAGGAGTGCCTTCTGCAGCATGTACTGAAATATGCATGGCCTGTGCTGGTTTCTCTACAGGATTGCTGCTCTTTTCCTTATCAGGAGTATTAGGAGCAGTGTGGTAAGTCAGATCTGTACCTACCCCTTCTTCTGCATTATCACTGTCCTCATCTTCATCCAGTTCTTGCAGAATGTGTAATGTTTTTCCTATTTTACACTTGTGCTGTCTTGTCCATGGTTCCCTGCAGTACCAGCAAGCTCTGGCCTCCTTTGGAAAAGGAACAGTAGGCTTTTCTGGGGAAGGTACTTGCACTTGTAATGGTGCTGATTGATTTCTGTAGGAAGAAGAATAATTCCTAGATTTGTAAGTGGGAACACCCTGAACCTTCCTAGCAGTTGCAGCCTTTTCATATACTTTTGCATACCGATAAGCTTCTATAATCCGAGTAGGTTTTTGTCCACAGACCTCATGTTTTATGTCACTCCTTAAACCTCCAATGAAACAGCTCAAAAGAAAATTTTCTTGGAGACAGGGATGATCCCTTTTTACAAGTGCAACACATTGTTCAAAATTGTCAATGTACTGGGTGACAGTGTTGGTTTGCTGAATATTCTTCAGTAATTCTATTGCTTCATGAACACTTGCCTCTGAGAATCTGTCAGCAATCATCTGACAGAACTGTTACCAAGTAACCATTTGCCATGGCACACAAATGTTTTTCGGCCAGTTAGAAGCTCTACCTTGTAAGTGCCCAGTAGCCAAATTCACCCGCTGCTCATATGGAGTACCAGACATCTCAAAGAATTTCTCATAGGCTATGAGCCATCCAATAGGGTCTTCTCCATTAAAAAGGGGAATTTCCAACCTTGGCCCTTTTAGAACTACTTCTGCAAAGTATGATGGACCTCCTAATTGAGTGGAATGTTGATTTCTCTGCATATCATAGAGACTTCCCACTGCCTGGTATACAGGAGAGACCCCTTGAGTTGTGGTCGATGTATTGATGTATTGGCCTGTGATGGGGTTGTATGTGTGCGGTGGAGAGAACAGAGGAGCACTAATAGGAGCAAAATACCCACTGTTTCCTGAAAACCCCAGTGTATGAGGCTATACAGTTGCACTGACACTTGTAAGAACACCTCTGGATTGTCCTATAACTAAAATTTCTTTTTGTGAGACAGCACTAACTCTTGTGCTTTCAGTTACTAACTGTGATGCTGGTAATCTAGTGGATTGACCGGCTGCTTTTGTGACTGGAACTTGCTCTTGGCCTCTGAACTCTTGTTCTAAATTTCTCATCACAGTATCGGTGTCTTTCTGTCCATTGTTCTGCATTGACACTGGTATATGACCACTAGCAGCTGTCTGATTTTCCTTTGCTTTCAGATCTGAAGAAACTGGCTCTGTTTTCTGCGTTGATATGCTCATCTTCTGCAAAATCAACTGCAATGTTTGTTGAATTCCTTCGTTCATTTCAGACAGTTTGGCCTCTACCTTTGGCATAGTTACCATCTCAGACCGGAGTTTTGACACCTCTTGTTTAAGCTCTTGTAAACCTTCTACCTTGGCCCTCAAATCGGCCACCTCTTTCTGCACTCTATCCACCGTGATCTGGACCTTGGCTCTTGTGTCTGCCATCTGCGACTGAGGACTGATCCGCTAGACTCGCTTCACAGAACTTCCTCTTGACGCACGGATTCCGTCAGATCCCGGAATTTCACCACCGAGAGAAGATCTCTCAGCAACCGAATCGGACTCGGAGGTCTGCGCCCGAACTTCACCGCCGCCGTGTCGCCGCCACCTGACGCCGCCACCGCCGCAAACTGGGAGGGACGGGAGGGATTTTACGAGAGAACCCAACCTCCTGCTCTCCACAGCCTGATTCGCCGCCGTTGACTCGCCGCCGAGGACTGGCGCTCTGATACCTTTCTGAGGATCAAATTAACCAGCGGAACTCGATCATCACGATTTCTTGAATATCACAGAAAACTAGAGGAATTGTGCGAGATCAGAGACCCCGACTTGGTTCACTAGCTAGGGTTCTAACCACTACAGCATATGCTAATATTCTTCTTAGTCCTCTCTTAGTCTTCTCCTCCCCTTCGCGTGCCTTTTAAGCCACCGGACAGCTCACACCCAACGCGCTAACAGCTACTGTTACAAATCTTAACGGTGTCGACAAATGTAACAGTAACGGGAAGTGACGGCGAGGATGAAATCTGAGCCGTCGATATCTTCTGGTGTTCATCTGGACCGTCTTTTATCTGAACTTCTTGTCGCTGCATCGCTTCGTCAGTAAACTCTTGGCTTGGGTCCTGACAGTCCCCGCGTCCTCTCGCACTCGGTCCGCCCCTCTCACCGATGGCGCCGTCCGTGTCCGCCTGCCTCTGCCGTCTCCTTCCTCGCTCATCTTCTTCTCCCCGCTCACGGCCTTCACTCCCCTCTCTGTCCCCGTCTGACCCAGATGCGCCCGTAGTCCGCCGGCGCCAGCGGCGCCGCAGGTGGAGCAGACGCGGCTAGGAGGAGCACGAGCCACCGCCGCCATCTACCCGACGGCGATGTGAAGGAAGCAACCAGAGATGGAGGGCGCCGCCGGCGCTGTGACCCCGGGCGGGCCAAACGGGGTGTGCGACACCAACAGCCTGCCAGTGTGTGCTCGCCTCCGCAGGTTCGCGCCGCGGTCGCCGGAGGAGTGGGCACCGCAGGTTAGTGTTCTTCGTTCTATTTCGATTCTTCTTTTTAGAAAATCGAGTGAGCTGATTTGGGGCTTTTTCTTCGTAGCGTCGAGCAAGGCTACCCTGCTCACCTAGGGATTTTCCTCCATGGCCGCCAAACTAAATGTCTCAGTCCCAGGGCAGTGGCGGAGCTACGGGCCAATGGTTGGGCGGGCCAACTAGAGAAGCGCACATGAATTTTTGCACTCGCGACCTATTTCTCTCTCAGACACATTGATTTGAACAAATCTGGGCGGGCCACTGCCTTGTTTTGCTTCGACAAAGCTCCGCCTTGCCCAGGTGAACTCGTGCACCTTTTGAACCTGCTCTCTACCACGATTCATATTTTTCTGCATCAGTTTCATTCCTACAAGTGATGAATTGTCTATTTGCCACATTGCTGCCCCAGGTCTGGTGAGCTCATTCCTTTCTGAGATATCTTCTTCAGTTTATTTGTACTATATGTGTACCTATATTCACTGGATTATCATGTGAAACTGGGTGTTTTAGTAACTTGAGATTTGTTATTTATATTTGGCTGCTTCATTGTTTTCTGAAACTGCAGGTATGTCCCAAGTGAACTGGCTTATTGCGATGATTTGGTCGATTCAGACTTCTCTTTATTTTGAATGGCTTTCACCTTTGGGCAATTCAATTGATGGAAGGTGTTGTTTCAATGATATTGAAGCTTTTTTAGGTACTATGGCAGTTAAGCTTCGTTTGAAATTGTGGACGCATGCATGATTTATGTTCTTTTTATGATGGGGCATTATGACATTTGCACAAATTTGTAAGTGCCATGTAGTGGTTAATTAGGTACACATTAGTGCGTACAAGTCTTTTATTGCACCTACTCGTTATTCCTTTTGCAGAGGGTTTTGCGGCGGTGGCCTGACACACCCGGGTTGTGCTACTTCTGCAGGGAATGGCGTTCTCGATGGCCGGGAGGGACCGGCTCGGCCTCCATGGCCTGCTCCCGACCAGTGTCGTTTCCTTGCAGCAGCAGATGACCGATTCCCTGCCGGTTCAGTTCCTTCCTTGCTTACCACTCAACTGACAGCCATCATTGGTATCGTGCTCTGGCTCCCTATTTCTCATTGCTAAGGAGAAGCATGTCCACGAGTTTGCAATGGTGGGTGGCACATCCATTGGTCAAGATCGAGGACAGTGGCCTCGACAGCGTGCTGGTGGTGGCCTGAGTACCATCTATCGGTGAGGGGAAACGCAGGCCTACCCCTTCTTGACAGGTAACAACTCCTCCGTTTCTCTCGTCTCTGCTACTCCATTCTTTCCTCACTGTCCCATCCCAGGCATATGTTTTTCTCCCAAATCAAGGCAAAACCGTTGCAACACCTTTCAAGTTATCTATATGCCACCACATTCGGCCAGTTAAAATCCATATTTGGCAGGGCATCACTGTTCTGTATGGTTCATGTAAAAGGGTTTTTTCTGTATTGTTTATTTGTGTTGCATGATTATTAGTACATCAGGAAGCTGTGGTAGCTTCTCCATCCTTTATAAGAACTCTGGGAGGATTTGTATTCAGACGTGATTTGCTTCACCTTGTAGACCTTCACATTTTTTCTCGATATAGCTTATCATTTCTAATTGGTCTTCATTACAGTACTCTCAAGTTTAGTCATTGCATTTACTGATGTCGAGGTGGACGAGGATCTTCTCGGCCCTGCTCTGATATTGTGAAAACTCATGCTGCCGACAGCCGCCTCCATGCTCCAACTGCTGCAGCCTGTAGGTAGCCTCTCTGTTCTTTTGTCTGTACCTTTCTGCTTGCTTTGCTAATGTGTTAGGTGTGTGCTTGGCTGCTTAATACTTGCGCTGAAATTGTATGAATGGCAGCAAGGTGTAGCAACAGCCAACATTAGGCCGGCTCAGTCCTAGCAGCAAATTTCTTTGTTGTTCTATATTATTCAACCATATGTTTATATCTTTCTGGTGATGCATTTGTTTCTAATTGACATTTCAGTATAAGCTCGCATTGATCCTCGGTGGTGAGAAAAGTTTACTACTACAAGTCCAGTTTGTTTAGTGTCCCAGAAAAAGTTGACTACTCATGCATGCTAGACACACAACTTATTTGATTCCTATTGCCATATATCAACCTAGCTGAACTAAAGAGCAAGGTAAATCAGTACTTCCAACTACACTAAATTGTTGCTTCCACAAAATACCTTGCTGATTTCTATCCACTCAGAGCAGATCATAACCCTTTTCATGGAATAATGTATAAGTTTAGATCTGAATAGATGCTAAGGCATAATCAATATCGAATATCTGTTGGTAACTTGGTATACATTCCAGAGTTATCATTATAAAGAGCAAGGGTTTATGCCTTTCCAAATTAATTATGTATTTTATCCTTGAGGCTTCTTCTGTTAATGTAAATGCTCTTCCTTACCGGTATGTAGGGTTATATGTATGTTTATAGATTTTATTCATTTTTTATTTTAGTGCATTAAAATTGTGATGTCCTTTCTTACTATCATATTGTTTGCTTAAAACAAAGACTGATAAACCTTCTCCCATTGTATCCACTCCCGTATCGTTATTCTTCACTGGAAATTTATGGGCAAGTGTGAAGAAATGAGAATGTAGTTCTTAAACTAAAATTTCTATAAACATGGAAAGTGGAAGTTTTATTATTATTTTTCATAAAGTTTCAGGCACGACAAACTATGGGGGTCCTAATATTTTCCTTTCATTTAATTTGGCTTATAAAGATTTCCAGTGGGCATTTAGGCGGTTAGGCCTAAGAACTTCCTTATGAATTTATCACAGAAATGAGATAACAAAAGATCTAAATTGCTTTTTGTTCTTTGTTTATTTTTGAAAGACTTAGCATGTCATGTAGGACTGGTTGGTTGTGTAATGGCCTCTAACAAGCAGAGGAAAGGAATGATTATATAATGATATTGGAAAGAGGACCAACTAATATTGATAAAGACTTGTCTTTTCTTTTGTTCGGACTATACTGAATAAGAATACACAAGAAAGACCAGGACTAACATAAGTGAAAAATGTTAACAATATTTAGTCTGTCCAGTCATCAAAACATGAAACTTGTTTCTGGTTCCACTCTAATAATCGCCTTCAAAAACCAAAGTTGAAACAGTTATCATTTAATCATTTACAGTCATGTTGTACATGCTGGTTGAAGCAAGCGACAATCCGGCAGTAGCAGTTGGCGGTGAGCTTTTTCAGATTTCCGCCTCTGAGTGATCAGTTTATGAAGGCAAGATTAAACCAGCCTTAAATCTCATTTCCTATAAAGTTTTGCTGTAGAGTGGTCAGTTTTTGCATGTCTATTACTTGCATATTAAAAAAACCCGTCTTACCACTCTCCCCTGAAGGAATACCATCTTTTTATGAATTTTTTTGTTTACCATTAATGCTTTCATGCTTGATCGTTCTTGATAAAATGTCACTCTACCTCACGGGGTGCAATATGGCATTATCTAATGCTCAATGGAAATAGGTCTTAGCATCAAGTAGTATAAACATCATAAGGAATGATGGGATATTGATTACAAAAACACCATCAGCATGGCAGACTTTGTCTTGTGAGAAATATAATAAACTAAAAAACAGTCTGTTGCTAGTCTCTAATTTCACATGGATATTTGGATTTTGGGATGCATGTGTAGTTTCAGTAATGACATAATTTTTGCAACTTGAAGGACAAACTAGACACTTTAATCAAGCAAATTAAGAAGGATAAAAACAGGGCAGGTGAGTCCAAAGATATATCAGATGTTAAGGACATCTGCATTCTTCTAGAGGTGACACTGTTTGACGTATATACATTAGTTTATTCCAATTTTTCATTCACAATGCTCACTTGCCTTTACCTTGACAGGCTATACAGACAAAATCTGGACAATATACCCCTCCACAGCAGACATGGGAGGTATGATCACGCGATGCTACATATACTTTGGTAAGCAAATATCGTAGGCCTATACAATGTTTGACTTTCCATCTGACCAATTGATTTTGAAACGTCCTGAGAAGCAGCTCGAGTGCAACACGCGCAAGATTCTATTTGGAACACGCAAGCATGAAAAGGTGTTGCAGGTCTGTTCTGTTGTGCAAGGCTGTAATTGTTTGCCTGTTTTAATAACCACTAACTATATGTATTATGTATGGTTCACTGTTTCATATTTGTAGGCGTCCAATCGAGCTCCGCAGCATCGAGTGCCTTGCTGTTTATGTAGATGTGGTACATGTCTGAATTTGTGCTCTCTTTTGGTAGATATATGGTACGTAAAGACGGATCACATCACTGTCTGTTTAAATGCATGAAATCCGGTACTGAATTGTCTAAGTTACTGTCTGAGATTCAATTTGTGCTTCATTTTACTTGATGTGGTATGCAATGACAAGGCGGAACATGTATAATTTTTGGTGCCAACACTGGGGGATCACACTGTTTCTGCTTCAGACGAGTGTTGTTTGATCAAGTATTTGTTGGCAACTGTTTCTTAGACAGTCAACTAGCTGTTGTTGTGCAACCTATCCAGCCTTTTGATACTCTCTTTGATTTTTGATCCATTTTTTGTGTCTGATCGGGCTTACAAGTGCTGCTACCAAAGGATTTATGTATATGGCAGACCTGATAAAGTCTTAACTGTTTATGTCTTCAGAATACTGGATCAGGCACAATGTTTAACGACTCTAAATTTGGTGGTTCAGTTTCACGTGCAATCTACCATTATATTAATTTTCCTGTGTATACATCATGCTATAAGACCATGGAGTTTGTGCCTACAAAATACAGGGCAGTTTGGTCTACAAAACATGTTGCGGTTTCTTTCACCATCCGGATGTGTTTTCCTGCAAAAGAATTGTAAAAGTATAAAGAGATTCATGTGCTTGCCCGTGTCCTACCCGTTTTGGGAAACTAGATGATTTCCCCGCGCGTTGCTGCGGGATTTTAAAGATTGATTTTGGATAAATTTTCTATGAATGAAATGACCTAAATGAAAAGCCATTATTTTCAGTGGTAATTGTGTGTGAACAAAAGGTATGCATGTACACCGGATCATTGGAGATGGAACAGTTATAAATTGAGGTGTGCATGTGCTACAAAATATTTTTAGTGGATGACAATGTGGCACAATTGGTGATGTGGACGGCTGATGGTGCACTGTGCGTTGCTGCTGGATATTATAGTTCATTGGATGTGTCAATTTTGGCCGTGAGTGTTGATTCACTTTAGTACATGTATCCGCAGAAAAAGAGCCCCAAGTAACATAAAATTCGCTTGAATGCAACATCATCAAACAAAACTAACAAATTCCAATTGGCCATTCCATCATATCAATACTACATTGCAATGGGAACAAATAAGGAAATATAATTACAAATGGGACCAAAAGGAAGAAAAATCCAAATGTCCCCAATAAATTTCTTGTATTGTTGTGTAACAAAGGAAGGATGCCAGCAATATAATAACATTTCAGTCAACAGTACACGCCTTCAAAGTTTGCAAATAAGAAGATTCTGCGGGCAATGGCAGCACTGGACAGAAAAACACAATAGAAAGATCAAGATTAATTCTCAAATGTTCAGACATAAAAGAGGTGTGAAAGCACAAAATATTTTCTTTACTAAAAAATATTTTATTAAAAATCAATTGCTTCACTGTCTGTGGTGGGTCAATTGCAAACTCCGAGATAGACCCTTTTTGTTAGAACCAAGGTTATAGCCCTACACCTACAGGACTTACGACCACGCTAGTAGCACTTCCTTGAAAATACTGAAAGAATGTGAGATAAATATTAGCTAGAATATATCAACAAAATCTGAAGGAAAATTAAGAATTGTGCCTAAAATCTCATGTTTTCCAGCTTAGCAAATAACATGTATGTTTCAAAGGGATACTATAACATAGCTGCAAGGCTGTAGTTGAAGGGCACGATTTTTCTGTTGGAGATTATAGTGTGCTAAATTCAGCCTGTACTCGGTTACTTATCATATGTGCATTTCTATGAAACCTATGGCTGCACTAATCATTGAAAAAAATGTGCAAAAACTACCCAATTGCACGATGTACATGAGTTGTCATATTCCTTTAAAAAGGTAAAATAATAGTACTATAGCAGTGCATAACCTGAATAAAAAATATGAAAATAATCTGAAATACAAACAGATGCAAGAAAATTTACATGTAGTCTCTGTATTGTATAATGAATATAAGACTGAAAGGAAGTGAAGCTCGTACTTCAAATGTTAACCAACAGCTATAAGTAATTCATCCAGGGGCATTCAAAGGCATATTATTATAGTATAAAAAATGTGTAAGTATACCTGCTTCATAATTTATATATTGGGTAACACTTATGGTCTTCATCATTGTCCAGCTTTCACCAATTACAAGTAGTGTTCAAAGGAACATGACCTGAAATGAATCTTCATGTGGAAAAAGTATAGACATTAGAAGAAAAGTCAGTATGTATGCCATCCATACATTTCGATACAGCTCGCATTAGACGTGCTTCTGAAAGAATTAATCTGTATTCAATAAGAAATCATAGTGTGCATTTTCAGTCCTATTTCATGGTGAAAACAAAGATAATCATTATTGACTTTCAACCCACTTACAAATGTCCCAGGCTCTTTTCTCAGTATATGTTGTCTGATGATATGTGAATCTAATAGCCGGCCTCAGATGGGGCCAGTGAAACCAAGTAGCCAACGCCCAACGGTTTACACGCATCGGCATCCTGAAGAAATCAAGAAATTAAGCATGCATGATCAAACAAACAAAAGCATGAACTGACATAGATGGGGAAGGAGATGAGACGATGCAGAGTGCATAGATCCTCCCATCACATAAAAAAGAAGAAGAAGCAAATCTAGAAAGAGAAGTTACCCTTCTAGTAGTAACGCCATTGAGCAAAAGTGGCCCAAAGGCACCAAAAAGATGACCAAGTTTGCACTCTAGTTCTACTCTGTTAACAAAGTTGCAGGTCGGCATACGCTAAAAATAGAAGTTGAAGTTAAGCAGCTAATGTTCTCTTGACCATAGAGTGGGAGCTGGAGTTGTAACCACATGTCTAAACATAAAGGAGAACAGAGAATACGTGTGTATGCCCAAATGTGTAATCTATGACATACTTGGAACTCAGAAGGTTCAGAAAGGAACATTGGAATAGTGCCCTCGAAAGTGCAGGCAAGATCAGACGGAGCATACAAAATCTAGAGGGCCTAATTCTAAAAAAAAAGAAGTCTATGGATCGACGAAGAGGGAGCGCCCGGGCAGCGCCTTTGGATAGTTGCTCAGCAAGCTGCGGTTTCAGCCGCCGGTGAGCCGGTTGATGCACCAGAGGTTCTCGGCGCCGAGGCGCACCCAGTGCGGCATGCCGACGCAGATGGGCTCGAAAGAACGACCTCACTGGACAACACCCAGCAACCATCGCATCAGGCCATGTTGTCTGCGTGCAGGCATAGCGCACGCTCCAGCCTTGGCGCCGCCCAGGCCGTAGAGGGAACAGAGATCGAACAACGCGAAGAGGTTCGGCATGGAGAGTAACGGGAGCCGCGGCACCGCTCGCTCTACCCCCGATGGTGGCCGCCGCAATCCTAGAGGAGTCTGGGTTCTTCTATGTCCATGGCATGTATGTTTGGGGAGAGATAGAGATGGGGAATGGGAGACGGGGAGGCCGGCTTATGAGGAGGTTCAGATACATCAAAGGACGATTTGATTGCCAGACGGTTCACTTTCGATTCCGTGGCTTGAGGAATGAAGAGTCAACAGAGATCTCGAGTCAACAGGAGAGCGCGCCAGACTGTTCAGAGGGGGAGGCTGGCCACCGCCGCTGCGCTGGATGCGATGCAGGGGAGAAGGAGGCGATGGGTCAGCCTGTCATGGGTCCAACTAATGGTAAGTGAAGGAAAACGTGGCTGGTTTGGACTGTGGTGGGTCCCACATGTAAGCTACTACGAAAAAGCTAATGTGGCTAGGTTGGTGATGTGGATAGGCTGCATGTCAAGAGAAATATGTTAGTGGGGATGAACTATTTAAGTATTATAGATACCAATAAAGGTTCATCTAAACACAGTAGGAAGCCCACAACTTTCTTTACCACTGTATAAATTCATTTTGGTACCACATTCATAGGGTAAGCAAACCATTACTGTCATTAGTGCTTAGTTCCTCCTATATGTTTGAGAAATTCAAATGATGGAATCAATGGTCTATATTTCCTTCAATTTGTGGAATATATATTGTGTAACCAATAGTGGACTGGGTGGATGCTGCCATTGTGCTTTGCTATTTCGTGTAACAGCCTGAATTGAATGTGAATCCTGTTCTACCAAGTTGGATATAATATCACTGCATTGTAAATAAGTTATTGTGTGATGTGATTCTTCTTTGCTTTTGGTATAATGTTCAAAGCATGCACACTTTTCCTTCATCATGTCAACCTATCGAATTTGAGGCGTGACCTACCGTGTTCAATGATCGCTAGGTTGGATATGACCGCACCCAGCAGGGGTGCGGGGTGCGGCACGCCGCACTTTCCATCTAGTAGCTTAAAATGGCCATGAATGGAGCTGGGACGCAAGACATTTTGGAGCTTGTTGCATGCATCTGCAGGCCGAAGCTGGAGCGGGGGCGGTGCGGCCCGGCCCGGGCGGGTGTGCGCGTGGAAAGTAGGGAGGGAGGAGCGATGGGGGCGCGCCGCCGTGGAGTTCGTTGTTGGAATCCGTCCACGCCCGCCAGCTGGGTGAAACCACGTGCGGTGCGGGGCGAAAGCTAACTCGCTCGGATGGAAACAAAGGTCCTGTGAGCGGTGGAGCCGGACGAGTGGGGAGCGGAGCCGGACGAAGCTCCGCTCAAAAATCATTGTGTTGCATGTAATAATATGAATTTGAGGTTTTTAATTTGAGATATCTGGATGCGGAATGCATTTTTTGAGACGTGACTGGTCACTATCCATGTACACGCCCAGGCGCGTCCGCGGGTGTTTGAGGGATCAGATTTGCTAAGTCCGACTGTAGATGCTCTGACCCAGTTGTCTGTCCATTATGGCATCTTCAAGACGGAACCGTAAACCTTCCGAAACCATCCGGACCACACTGTCTGGACCGCGGAAGCCATCGACTATCGACCTGTATCGGTCCGTGGAGTGGTTCAGACGCGATTTCTCCTGCAAACTGGAGACAAGTGTGGTGGAGGTTTGTGGCGGAGGTTCGCCAACCAAGAAGCCCACTCCGGTGTCGCACATTGACGTACCCGGACGTCTGGCCTCACTGGAATCCTCTATATAAAGGCGACCGAGGGAGTCCTGGACTAAGGGGTCCTCGGGCGTCCGACCTGTTAGCCATGGGCCGGACTGTTGGGCTGCAAAGATGCGAAGATTGAAGACTCAACCCGTGTCTGGATGGGACTCTCCTTGGCATGGAAGGCAAGCTTGGCGATCAAATATGAAGATTCCTTTCTCTGTAACTGACTTTGTACACCCTAGTCCCCTCCGGTGTCTATATAAACCGAAGGGTTTAGTCCGGAAACAGATGTAGTCATACAGGCTAGACTTCTAGGGTCTTAGCCATTACGATCTCGTGGTAGATCAACTCTTGTAATACTCATATTCATCAAGATCAATCAAGCAGGAAGTATGGTATTACCTCCATAGAGAGGGCCCGAACCTGGGTAGACATTGTGTCCGCTGTCTCCTGTTACCATCGGCCTTAGACGCACAGTTCGGGACCCCCTACCCGAGATCCGCCGGTTTTGACACCGACATTGGTGCTCTCATTGAGAGTTCCACTGTGCCGTCCCCAAAAGGTTTGATGGCTCCTTCAATCATCCACAACAATGTTGTCCAAGGAGAAGTCTTCCTCCCCGGACAGATCTTCGTGTTTGGCGGCTTTGCACTGTGGGCTAACTCGCTTGGCCATCTGGAGCAGATTGATAGCTATGCCCCTGGCCGTCAGGTCAGATTCGGGAGCTTGAACTACGTCGCGGATATCCGCGAAGACTTGATCTTCGACGGATTCGAGACCACGGCAGTCGCTCCCAGGCAGATATAGAGGCGCCGCACACCCCTTTGCTTCACTGACGAAGTAATGGATCATGAATTCCCAGAAGGGTTTAAACCTGTAAATATCGAATCATACGATGGAACAACGGATCCCGCGGTTTGGATTAAGATTTTATTCTCCACATCCATATGGCCCGCGGAGATGACCTTCACGCCATCGAATACCTCCCACACTAAAACTCAAAGGGCCAGCTCGGCACTGGTTAAACAGTCTGCCTGAAAATTCCATTGGCAGCTGGGAGGACTTGGAAGAAGCCTTCCTTGACAACTTTCAAGGTACATATGTCCGGCCGCCAGATGTCGATGACTTAAGTCACATAGTTCAACAGCCTGGAGAGTCAACCAGGAAATTCTGGACTAGGTTCCTAACTAAAAAGAACTAGATCGTCGACTGTCCGGATGCCGAAGTCCTAGCGGCCTTTAAACATAGAATCCATGACGAATGGCTCGCCCGCCACCTCGGCCAGGAAAAACCAAAGTCCATGGCAGCCCTCACGACACTTATGACCCGCTTTTGTGCGGGTGAGGATAGTTGGCTGGCCCGTAGAAAAAACGATGCAAGCGATGCCGGCACCTCCGAAGTCAGAGATAACAACAGCAAGTCCCGATGCAACAGATACAAGCGTCGAAACAACAATGACAACACCGATGATACGGCGGTCAATGCCGGATTCAGTGGCTCTAAGTCCGGTCAGCAAAAGAAGTCGTTCAAAAAGAACAACTCGGGCTCACCCAACTTGGACCGCATACTCTATCGTCCGTGCCAGATCCATGGCACCCCAGAAAAACCATCCAACCATACCAGCAGAGATTGTTGGGTTTTCAAACATTCCGACAAGTTAAATGCCAAAAATAAGGAGAAGGGATCGCAAAGCAAGGACGATGATGAGGAGCCCCAACCACCGAACATAGGAGGTCAGAAGAAGCTTCCCCCTCAGGTCAAAAATGGTGAACATGATATACGCTACCCATATCCCAAGAGGGAGTGCAAGCGTGCACTCAGGGACGTCTATGCGATAGAGCCAGTCGCCCCAAAATTCAGCCCATGGTCTTCCTGTCCGACAACCTTTGATCGCAGAGATCATCCGACTAGTATCCGTCATGGCGGGTCAGCCGCGCTGGTCCTTGACCCAATAATTGATGGATTCCACCTGAAGCGAGTCCTCGTGGACGGTGGCAGCAGCCTCAATCTGCTCTATCAGGATACAATGTGCAAAATGGGCATTAACCCATCACGGATCAAGCCCACAAAAACTACCTTTAAAGGAGTTATACCAGGTGTAGAGGCCCGTTGTACGGGCTCAATCACACTAGAGGTTGTCTTCGGATCTCCGGACAACTTCCGAAGTGAAGAGTTAATCTTCGATATCGTCCCATTTCGCGGCGGCTATCACTCACTGCTTGGACAAACCGCATTTGCTCGATTCAATGCGGTACCACACTACGCTTATCTCAAACTCAAGATGCCCGGACCACGTGGCATCATAATAGTTAGTGGAAACACGGAACGCTCCCTCCGTACTGAGGAGCACATCGCTGCCTTAGCAGCAGAAGTACAGAGCGGCCTTTTCAAGCAGAACCTTAATTCGGCGGCCGATCCCCTGGACACTCTCAAGAGAGTCCGGACTATTCTCCAGCAGGACAGCTCGACTCGTCAAGAGATCGACTAGCAATTCAGCCTCCGTCCCAGCCCCGATCAAGTGGCGTCATTCGTACCACGCGTACATAACCACGCACTCAAAATACCATGGGCATAGATGGAGGCATAACTAGCTGGTGGTCCATAATACGGCTCGATTGCCCCCGGACTCACATACTTTTCACTGTCTCTTTTTCCCTTTTCAGGTTTCTTTTACACAGGCCCTCCTTGATGGCCTGACTACCGGTCCTTTCGAAGGATAAATACACCAAGATGGTAAGAAGCACAGGCGTATAGGGGAATTCCCAGGTGGTCTCTTTAACGATCATTTTACCTGTTTTTAGGACCCACACGCAGCTCTCCCTTGGTTGTGGCATGTCAAATAGCCTGTTGCTTATCGCACTATTTGTATCAATGTGCCTTGATGTATTAATCAAATTATAATGGAAACAGTTTGCGGCCCAAGTTTTAGGGCCCCCAGCTCATTACCTTTGCTCCTTTTCTGTTTCCCTTTTTCTGTTGATAACCTTATCAAATAGCACCCGTACACGTTGGTACATTTCAATCTGCAAGGGGATCCATAGCGCCCCACAATACGGCAACAAAGTCCGAACACTTTTTTACAGCATAGTTCGACACCCCGAATTTAGCATTATATGCATTGGCTCCGAATCATGTCTTTGGTCAATAGTTGGGTTGCGCGGCTCCTGTGCTTGCTACCTTACATTCCGCTATATCGGCTAGGGTAGTAAAGGGAGAACTACTGCGATTATGCCCTGGTTTACCCGGATGAGCACCTCAGTAGAGAAAGCCGAAAACTGACTGTTATGATGCAGCGAGAGCCGGTCAGCTCTTCGGAGGTTTCAAATCATTAGAGATTTTTCCGCATTACGCGAGGGATCGGTACTCACCCGATCAGGTGCTTATAGCACCCTAGTTCGGATACTAGGGGCTGCGCCCACATTTTTATTGTCAAACTCCTATGGCTAAGTGAGGGTGCTAAAGCCGCATAGTCTGATTGCCTGGTTCGTTGCGCTAAACACCTCCTTCAAGGACCAAACAATTGGATCAAGAGTGTTTAGATTCCATCCCGAACACCCCCGTACTACCTACGTGGGGGCAGAAGCCGACGACTGGCCAACTCTCAGATTTCATACAACACGGCCGCACATGAGGTATTTTAAAAAAACATTATATTACATAACAACTTTGTTTCATCATACAAGGCAAGGACAACATGAATGTATTCATTCAAAGTTAATGTCCGACGCACATTGCATCGCCACAATGCGAGACCCCTCCAGGACGTCTTCAAAATACCGCTCGGGTGTGCGGTGCTCCTTGCCCTCAGGGGGTCCCTCGGTCACAAGCTTGATGGCGTCCATCTTTTCCCACTACACCTTGACGCGGATAAAGGCCATGCGCGCGCCTTCAATGCAGACCGACCGCTTGACGGCGTCCAGCTGAGGACAGGCATTCACTAGCCGCTTCACGAGGCCGAAGTAGCTGCTGGGTATAGCTTCGGCAGGCCACAGCCGGATTATCAAATCCTTCATGGCCAGTTCGGCCACTCTATGTAGCTCGAGAAGCTATTTCAGCTGATCGCTAAAGGGCACTGGATGTTCTAGCGCAAGATATTGCGACCAGAACAGCTTCTCCGTTGAGCTCCCTTCTTTGGCTCAGAGGAACTCCGCAGCGTCGGACGCACTACATGGCAGATCCGCAAACGCCCTTGGAGAACTCCAAATTCGGGTTAGTAAGAAATACTTCTTCTTCACATACTTGCTTTGCATACTAAACGCCTTACCTGCCACGATCTTCTTGGCCTCCTGGATATCCTGGAGGGCGCCCTAGGCTTCAACCCGGGCCTCTTCGGCGCTTTGGCGGGCCTTGGCGAGTTCGGTCTCTCAAGCCGAACCATCGCACTCCAAGGTCTCGCATTTTTTCATAGCGTCTTGGAGCTCTTGCTGGACCTCATTAAGCCTGGCCTTGAGCTTCTTGCGGGCGGCTTGCTCCTTGGCAACTTTCTCCTCGGCTTCGGCCAAGGCCTTTTGAAAGGATCGATATAGTTGACTAGAGGGGGGGAGATAACCAAGAGTGGAGCCGGTGGAGACGAGGATGTGTTACCGAAGTTCCTTCCTTTTGAGGGGAAGTACGTCTCCGTTGGAGCGGTGTGGAGGCACAATGCTCCCCAAGAAGCCACTAGGGCCACCGTATTCTCCTCACGCCCTCACACAATGCGAGATGCCGTGATTCCACCATTGGTGCCCTTGAAGGCGGCGACCGAACCTTTACAAACAAGGTTGGGGCAATCTCCACAACTTAATTGGAGGCTCCCAATGACACCACGAAGCTTCACCACAATGGATTGTGGCTCCGAGGTGACCTCAACCGTCTAGGGTGCTCAAACACCCAAGAGTAACAAGATCCGCTAGGGATAAGTGGGGGGAATCAAATCTCTCTTGGTGGAAGTGTAGATCGAGGCCTTCTCAACTAATCCCAAGCAAATCAACAAGTTTGATTGGCTAGGGAGAGAGATCGGGCGAAAATGGAGCTTGGAGCAACAATGGAGCTTAGAGGTGGAAGAGGTAGTCAACTAGAGGTAGGAGACACCCCTTTTATAGCTATGGAAAAGATCCAACCGTTATCCACAAGTCCAGCCCGCAACATGCGGTACTACCGCTCCAGGGGCGCGGTACTACCGCAAGGCCCCGCGGTACTACCGTGAATGACCACGGTACTTCCGCGACAGCAGCAGAGACTAGGACCTGCCTGACTGAGAACAGTACTTCCGCGAGCGCGGTAGTACTGCTCCCCTTGCGGTACTACCGCAAGGCAGGAAAGTCCTAGCCTACTAAGAGCGCGAATGAATAAAAATACATTCGTGCCTACTTCCGCTGGAAACGAAACAATGCAAATATCCGACGCAGTACTACCGCTAAGACGCGGTACTACCGTAACCCAGCTGAACCAGGCCGCGCGCGGTACTACCGTGGAGGCGCGGATGTAAAAAATTACATCCGCTCCTACTACCGCGACACAACAGTACTAGGCATGAGGGCCACGGTACTACGACTCCAGGGGAGCAGTACTACCGTGGGCACCCGCGGTACTACCGCGCGGGACGTGCGGTACTACCGTGGGGGCGCGGATGTAAAAAATTACATCCGCCCCTACTACCGTACCGGAGCGGCACTAGGCCTGGGAGCCACGGTACTAAGGCTCCAGAGGAGCGGTACTACCATGGGCTCTAGCGGTACTACCAGAGGTGCTTGCGGTACTACCGCTCCAGAGAGTAGTACTACCGCAAGTTCAGTAGTAGCCGCCAGAATAAGCACAAAGAGGATAACCGAGGGAAGCTCCAAAGTGCAAGGGAAAGGTGGAGGCAAGGAGGGAAACGTGTACGTGATGATTCCACCCGAACCTTTCCAACGCGGACCCCCTCTTAATAGTACGGCTCTCCTACGACTCAAATCCACCAAAAAGAAACGTAGAACAACGCCGTCTTCAATAGTCTTCGAGGGGCACCGAATCGTCTCGTGCCTAGCGATGAAGCGTCTGAGAAACTCAAGGCACACGATTAGTCTGCAAAAGCATTGTAATCAATCACCAAAACACCTTAGGGATAAATATGCCCTTACAATCTCCCCCCTTTTGGTGGATTGATGACAATACGGGATTTGCACAAAAAGGAGATAATATTGAGCAAAGGCAACCCCCTCCTCTCTAGAATATAGAGGGGCTCCCCCTAGATGTGTGCAATCTAGATGGATGCTTTGGACTGCATAGCACACAAACTAGGATCAACACCCCCCCTATATTTTAGAGACAAAGGCATGATTACTAACATCTAAGCAAGAGCATAGCACAAAGGTAGCACAATATATCACAAGCTCGCTAAGATAGATAGAGTGCATATGTCTTACACCATATGAAGGAAAGCAACCCAAAGCAACTGAAACGAGGTTCAAAGAAAGCAAACACACTGAACACGAACGACGACACACGACTCACAAATCCCTACACTCACTCCCCCTTTGGCATCGAGACACCAAAAAGGCAGAGAGGACATCTACACACAAGGGGTGGCTCAAGGAGGGAACTCATCCCAACGCTCCTCGTCAGACTCGGCGGCAGGGATGGTCTCCTTGATGTCCTCCTCAGAATCAGTCCACCTGTAGCCTTGCTTCTCCATCCACTCGGCCTCTGGAGTGATGCGATCCTCAGAACCGCCAGACACGTCCCCGCCATACAGCTGCAAGATCTTCTTGTCCCGGCGGCAACTCTCCTTAGATGCCATGTGAGTCCTATACTGCCCCTTAGCTTGCATGCAGAAAAGAGTCTTCATCTTGTCCTTCAGCTTCTTGGCACACGAGGGCATAGAGGAACTATGGGAAGACCTGGCAGCACGGTCCTCAGCAACATCCTCTGCGCCAGCCTCCTCCTCATCAACAGCCCCCCTAGCAGCAGACGCCTCAGTACGAGTAGTGGTGTTGGCCCAGTTGGGCTTGACACGAAGACAGATGGGATCATGACGAATCCAGTCTGGAGCAAGGAACTCATCACCAGGGAACATCTTCTCCGAAGTCTTTGAGATCAGCAGAAACAGATATGGCCCATAGATAAGCACCTTGCGGTTGAACACCGCAAACCGAAGCTCACACCACATGATGTGTGAGACATCAAGTGGCTGAGTCTGAGACACACGAGCCTCCTCACACAGGAGCATCATATCCACCATATAGGCATGAACCTTGTCCTTGTCACCAATGCGAGGGAACAAGGAGTTGCGGAAGATGCGATACATGATATCCAGAAAAGAGTTGAGCACCCACGCCGACTTGCCATTGGCAAGCGCCTTCTCAACATAGTATGGCTGAAGCTTGTCCTTGTTGGCAGACTCAGAATTTGCATGGGGGCGAACACCCACGGGAGTGTCGAGCCCGTCATCAGGAACCTGGAGCAGATCCATGAACTCCTTCCAGGTAGCAGTCAACTTACGGCCATTGGTCATCCAGGTCATCCTCCGCTCCTCATCAGGGTGAAAGTATACTGAGGCAAAGAACTGACAGATAAGCTCAGGGTCATAGTCAAGGTGAAAAGAGATCACATGTTCAATACCAAACTGCTCCACCAAGTCCAGAGCTTCTCCAAAGTACTCACGAAACTTGTCCTTCCTCAGGTGATGCATTTCTATCCATTTCACATCCACGTAGGTATTCTGCTTGTTCTTGATGACATCCAGATAAGTGAGAGTCTGTTGCTTGTTCCAAAACAGTTCACAACCTCTGACAGTAGCACGAGGATTCACATACGGGTTGAGCTGCCTGAGACGGACGAACTCAGATTGGGGTATCTCATCCATGCCCTTAGTGGGTTCCTTGTGCTTACTAGCGGATGTCTTGACATGGCGCTTGGGGGCAGTGGAGCCCTCTCGTGCTTCACCTGGATTGCGCAGATGCTAAGAGCCAGTGTCACGACTGGGATTGGAACGGCGAGAGCCACCACTTGAGACACAAAACGCAAAAACACCCACGACAAGCAAAAAGGATCAATGCAAAGACCACGGCAAAGCACAAGAAACACATAGAAAGTATACGTGAAAGTTGCCATGAGATAGATTGGATCCACGGTAGTACTGCTGGATCCTGCGGTACTAAAATTTTAGTACCGCTCCAAGTCGCGGTAGTACCATGCGAGGTCACGGTAGTACCGGGGTGGGAGCGGTATTAAAATTTTAGTGCCGCAGCGAGTGCGGTAGTACCGCGCCTGACGGGCGGTAGTACCGCACCGCTTCAGATCTGAACGAAAGTTTGAATCTGAGAAGAACCACGAAACCACGGCGCTGCTACGGTGATCAAATCTAGCACAGGACAAAAAGACAAGTATAATCCCTACGCAATACTACTCTCCTACATCCTACTCTTGCATAGATTTAGCCTAAAAATCTCAAGAACACACAAATCTTCCCCACAAACCTAGAGGCAAAGAAAACAACAAAAATGAGAGGGAGATGGGGAAAGACCTTGGTCCATGGCAAGAGCACGTGGTGGGGAATGATCCCACCGGACGCAATCACAGGAGAGCAGCCGGAGGCGGAGATCCGGCGAAGGACGCCGGCCCCGTTCTCGAGTGAGGGAGAGAGAGAGAGAGAGACGAAGTGGGGAAATTGACAAATGGGTATGGGGGAGTTAGAACTCCCCCTGCCCGTCCTTATCCCCACGCGTCTATGACAGCGCGATAGTACCGCATATCATCGCGGTAGTACCGCTTGGGTGGAAGTACCGCACCAAAGCAGTAGTACCGCTCTCCTAGGCGGCAGTAAAAAATTACTGCCACGTGGGGGCAGTAGTACCGTGCTCTCCACACGCGGTAGTACCATAGCAGGCTGCGGTAGTACCGTGAGCTCAAGAAAAAGCAGGTTTCAACACACAAAAAGAGGTCTTTGCAAGGAAACTTTTAGCACAAGAGACACCACAAGAACACGCACAACCCAAAGGCAGGAAGACAACAAGAAGCAACCACGCGACACTACCTCTCAAAAGGAGAGGGCGATGGCTGGAGCCACCTATGTTTGAGTTAGTTGGTATGGCACCGCGAAGAATTATCCTTGGGCCCATGACCAAAACTCGTCTTTGAAGCACAAGTACCATAAAAAATGGCTAATGTGAAAGAGTTGATCGATTTATGCATAATGGGGGGAGGGAGAGTTCATTGAGAGAACAACACTCCCCCTATGTCCATGCCTACACCTAAACTAGACAACAAGTTGAGTGTGGTGGGAGGTGCAAGGGTTCAAGTCACATTGCTTGAATCAATGATATTTAGCTCATGCCTTAACTCGCAAAATCTTGCTTCATCCAAGGGCTTCGTGAAAATATCTGCAAGGTTATCATGAGTGTTGACATACTTGAGCTTGATCTCCCCTCGCCTAATGTGATCCCGAATGAAGTGATACGGAATCTCAATATGCTTCGTCTTGAAGTGTTGCTACCGGGTTGAGAGAAATCTTGATGGCACTTTCATTATCACACCAAAGAGGCACTTTGTCACAAATGACACTGTACTCCTTTAAAGTTTGCCTCATCCATAAGAGTTGTGCACAACTACTATCAGCCGCCACATATTCCGCTTCGGTGGATGAGAGAGACACACAACTTTGCTTCTTGGAAGACCAACTCACCAAAGAGCAACCAAGAAATTGGCACCCTCCGGAGGTGGAATTCCTATCCACTTTGTCTCCCGCCCAATCGGAATCCGCATATCCTTCAAGCTTGAAGTTTTCCCCTCTTGGGTACCATAAGCCAAAGTTTGGGGTAAGAGCCAAATATCGAAAGGTTCGCTTGACCGCCACATAATGACTTTCCTTCGGTGCGGCTTGAAACCGTGCACACGTTCCCACACTCAACATGATATCCGGTCTAGATGCACAAAGGTAAAGCAAGGAGCCAATCATGGAGCGATATACCTTTTGATCCACCGCTTTACCATTGGGATCAATGTCAAGTTGGCACTTGGTAGGCATTGGAGTAGAAGCCGGCTTGACATCACTTAGCTTGAATCTTTTTAGCATGTCTTGAGTGTATTTGGCTTGGTTGATGAAGGTACCTTCTCTTCTTCGTTTGATATCAAAACCGAGAAAGAACTTCAACTCTCCCATCGAAGACATCTTGAACTTGGAAGTCATGAGAGTGGCAAATTCCTCATTGAAAGCTTTGTTAGGGGAACCAAAGATAATATCATCAACATATAGTTGGCATACAAACAACTTCCCTTTGACCTTCCTAGTAATAAGAGTGGGATCGATTTGCCCCACCTCAAATCCACGATCTTGTAACAACTCGGTAAGGTGGTCATACCATGCACGTGGGGCTTGTTTAAGGCCATAGAGTGCCTTATCGAGTTGATACACATGATCCGGGAAGTAGGGATCCTCGAAACCGGGGGGTTGCTTGACATAGACCAACTCATTAATAGGACCATTAAGAAAAGCACTTTTCACATCCATTTGTTGCAACTTAAAGTTGTGATGGGAAGCATAAGCAATCAACAAATGTATGGATTCAAGGCGAGCAATGGGAGCAAAGGTTTCACCGTAGTCGATACCCTCGACTTGGGAGTAGCCTTGTGCTACCAATCTTGCCTTGTTGCGAATGATGTTCCCATGAGCATCTTGCTTGTTCTTGAAAATCCACTTGGTTCCAATGACGTTGTGGTTCCCCGATGGCCTTGGCACCAATGTCCACACCTTGTTGTACTCGAAGTTGTTGAGTTCTTCATGCATGGCATTGAGCCAATCCGAGTCTTCCAGCGCCTCATAGACCTTTTGGGGTTCAACGCAAGAGACAAACATGTGATGTTCACAATCGTTTGCTAATTGTCTACGAGTGCTTACCCCCTTCTTAGGCTTCCAACCACATTTTCCATGAGATGGCCTTTGGTGGTGAGCTTGGAAGCAATCTTCGCAGCACAACGCTCTAATTCCTCCTCGGATGTGGAAGGAGGAGGGTTAACTTGATTATCTTGAGCGCCGTCTTGAGCTTGTTCTTGATCTTGAGCTTGCTCATGATCTTGAACTTGCTCGAGGGGGAGAACTTGACCTTGGGCATCATTTGGAGGTTCACCACCATCTTGAGATTGATCTTGCCCTTGGTCTTGTTCACGAGGTTGAGGGCCTTCACTTTGTTCTTCGGAAGCGTGTGGGTCTTGGGGAGGTGATGGCTCCACTTGAGTGGAGCATTGTCCTTCTCCTTCGGCCACAAGGGGTTCCTCAATGGGTAGAATATGACCAATAGCCATTCTTCTTATGGCTTGGGGAGGAATTTCATCACCTACATCACAAGTACCACTTTGCTCCACTTGGGAGCCTTTATTTTCGTCAAACTCCATGTTACACGTCTCCTCAATGAGTCCAGTGGACTTGTTGAGAACACAGTAGGCATGAGAGTTTGTAGCATAACCAACAAATATGCCCTCATAAGCTCTAGCCTCAAATTTAGACAAACAAACACCTTTCTTGAGAATGAAACACTTACACCCGAACACCCGGAAGTACTTGAGATTGGGCTTGTTACTGGTGAGTATCTCATAAGGAGTCTTGTTCAAGCCTTTGCGGAGATAGAGCCGATTGGATGCATGACACGCTGTGTTGATGGCTTCGGCCCAAAAGTTGCATGGAGACTTGAACTCCGCCATCATGGTCCTTGCTGCATCCATCAACATCCGATTCTTTCTCTCTGCTACACCATTTTGTTGAGGGGTATATGGTGCAGCATATTGATGCTTGATCCCCTCATAACTAAGAAACTCATCCAAGGTGTAGTTCTTGAACTCGGTGCCGTTGTCACTTCTTATTGTCAAGATCTTTGCGTCATGTTGACGTTGAGCTTCATTTGCAAAGTCAATGACGGTTTGTTGAGTCTCACTCTTCCTCTTGAAGAAGTATACCCAAGTGTATCTTGAATAGTCATCCACAATCACCAAGCAATACTTTCTACCTCCAAGACTATCAAAAGATGGGGGCCCAAAGAGATCCATGTGAAGGAGCTCCAAGGGTCTCTTCGAGTAGATGATGGTCGTGGGAGGGTGAGCCTTCTCATGAAGCTTTCCTTCAATACAAGCACTGCAAGCACGATCTTTGGCAAAACTAACATTTGTTAGTCCACAGACATGGCCCCCCTTGAGAAGACTTTGCAAAGATCTCATATTGACGTGGGCTAAACGGCGATGCCAAAGCCATCCCACGTCAACATTAGCCATTAGGCATGTCACGGTCTTAGTGGGTCGCTCCGAAAAGTTTATCACGTAGAGACCGTTCTCGACATGCCCAACAAAGGCTACTTTAAGAGTCTTGCTCCACAAGAGGGCCACAATATCAATGTCAAAGAAAGTGGCAAAGCCCATGAGTGCAAGTTGATGAACGGAAAGTAAATTGTATGCAAGGGACTCATCAAGCATGACTTTCTCGATCGTTAGATCATGAGAAATGACAACCTTGCCAAGACCCAATACCTTAGAATGTGAGGCATCACCCCACTCGACATTGGTGGACATAGATGGAATCTTTTGCATGTCCACCACCAATTCCTTGCTCCCGGTCATATGATTTGTTGCTCCACTATCGAGCAACCATGATCCCCCACCGGAAGCAAACACCTACAAGAGATCAATACTTGGTTTTAGGTACCCATTTAGTAATGGGTCCTTTGATGTTAGTAACAAGGGTCTTAGGGACCCAAATATACCATTCAATGTACTCATAAGGAGAACCAACAAATTTAGCATAAACATGTCCATCACTAGCACGACACAACACATATGACGGGTTAAAGTCGCCGGCTTTGTTGGAGGAGATGGTTTAGCCCTTTTTGACACCAACACCCTTCACTTTTTCCTTCTTCTCCTTAGGAGCACCCTCTCCCTCTTTCACAAAAGTTTGCTTGAGAGGAGGAGGACGTTTGGTCTTGTCGTTCTTCTTCTTATTCTTGGACTTGGGTGCAAACCCAATTCCCTTCTTGGCCACAACTTCCTTTCGATTGCTCAAAAGGTCGTTGAGGTTCTTCTCACCTTGAATGCAAGTCACAAGGCCTTTCTCAAGTTGATCCTTCAACTTGGCATTCTCCTCCACAAGATGCACGTGCTCACAACACGGGTTAGTAGCATATGCATTATCAATTAATACCATATGAGGGAAGGTGGCCTTTTCCTTGGTTAGCTTAACTTGGAGTTGAGCATGAGACTCCTTGAGGTTAGCGTGAGCACCCTTCAAGACCTTGTGGGCCTTGTCAAGTACCTCAAACTCCTCCTTGAGTCTAGCATGATCAACCCCAAGTTTAGCCTTCTCGGAAGTTAGCACACGAGACACGACAATAGCATGATCAAGATCTTTCTTTAACTTAGCATGGTCATCGTTGTATGACTCCTCAAGAGTCAAACGATGCCCACGCTCTTCCTCAAGAGCATTAGAGAGATCCGATATCTCATCGGCATAGTCACGACTATGACCTTCCATCTTAGAGATGGTTTCTTCGTGAGCCTCGATCATGTCATTGGCTTCACCAAGTTGTTCCAAGAGAGCAACAAAGTGCTTCTTGGATTTGCCCTTGAGCTTACTCATAAATGACTCAAATTCATTCACTTCCTCATTAGACCCATCATGTTCATCAATGCAATCCTCCTAAGAGGGATTAGTAATGATGGTGGTTTTGATGTTGGGGGTTACCTTGTTAGAAGCTTTAGCCATGAGGCACTTGGCGGTGATGTTCTCGTTGGGTGAATCAAAGAGAGACACCCGGGGAGTGGTAGCAATGGCAACGGATGCCATGGACATTGCTTCTCCATTTTCATCATCATCGTCATCCTCATGGTATTCTTCTTGAACCA
This sequence comes from Triticum dicoccoides, assembly GCF_002162155.2. Classification (NCBI taxonomy): domain Eukaryota; kingdom Viridiplantae; phylum Streptophyta; class Magnoliopsida; order Poales; family Poaceae; genus Triticum; species Triticum dicoccoides. The sequence goes on from NC_041383.1 coordinate 95,578,119, forward strand.
CCAACCCACGAGTAGGAGTCTTCTTGGTGAAGTTGTTCTTGTTGGGGAAGGACTTGGCTTTGTGTTTTCGGATGAACTTGCCACCATTGTCATCCCGCTTCTCTTAAGGACAATCCTCAATGAAATGACTCACATTGCCACAGTTGAAATAAGTTGTAACTCGTTGCTTGCCCTTGAAGCCACTTGAGTTGTTCTTGTTGAAGTTGGGTCTTGAATTCTTCTTGCTCCAAAATTGTCTTGAAGCAAGAGCCATGTGCTCATGATAATCATATTTCGTGTCTTCGGGGTTGCTCTCCTCATCTTCCTCTTCTTCCACAATAACCTTGGCCTTCAAGGCAAGGTTGGGCTTCTTTGCCCTTTGAGAACGGAGCACCGCATTGTCGGCGGTCTTGTCCAAGATGCTCATTGCAACGAACTCATCCAACACTTCACTTGAGGTCATGGAGTGGAAGTCCGGTCTTTGACGAATGACGGAGGACATGGCCTTGTTGTAGGGCATCATGGCCTTGAGAAACTTGCGCTTGATCCAATTGTCATCCGTGTCCTTTCTCCCATGATCTCGGAGTGAGACCGCGAGTTTGGTCACTCTTCGAAAGAGCTCACGAGGTTCTTCATCTTCTTTCATTGCAAACTCATCGGCTTCATCTTACACCACTTCATAGTTGGAGCGTTGAATGCTAGCACTTCCTCGATAGAGAGACACAACGCACTGCCATGCGTCTTTTTCCATGGCATGAGGTCAAAGATGAGGGACATCTTCGGGAAGGATTGCATCTTGGATGATGAAGAGAGAACTCTCATTGAATTGATTATCCACCACTTCTCTCGGGGTGAAATTGCTTCAGTCATGTGGATAGAAACCTTCTTCAATGATTCTCCAAAGATTAGTATTCACATGATTTAAATGACGCTTGAAGCGATACACCCAAGAATCAAAATCCTCATTTTTCACAATCTTAGGAGGAGGACCGGCATGATTTAAATGAGTAGAGGGAATCGGTCCTTGATAACCCACAAGTATAGGGGATCACAACAATTTTCGAGGGTAGAGTATTCAACCCAAATTTATTGATTCGACACAAGGGGAGCCAAAGAATATTCTCAAGTATTAGCAGCTAAGTTGTCAATTCAACCACACCTAGAAACTTAGTACCTGCAGCAAAGTGTTTAGTAGCAAAGTAATATGATAGTAGTGGTAACGGTAACAAAAGTAAAGACAGCAAAAGTAATGTTTTTGGTATTTTGTAGTGATTGTAACAGTAGCAACGGAAAAGTAAATAAGCGAGAACTAGTATATGGAAAACTCATAGGCACTGGATTAGTGATGGATAATTATGCCGGATGCGGTTTCGTCATGTAACAGTCATAACATAGGGTGACACAGAACTAGCTCCAGTTCATCAATGTAATGTAGGCATGTATTCCGTGTATAGTCATACGTGCTTATGGAAAAGAACTTGCATGACATCTTTTGTCCTACCCTCCCGTGGCAGCGGGGTCCTATCGGAAACTAAGGGATATTAAGGCCTCCTTTTAATAGAGAACCGGAACAAAGCATTAGCACATAGTGAATACATGAACTCCTCAAACTATTGTCATCACCGGGAGTGGTCCCGATTATTGTCACTTCAGGGTTGCCGGATCATAACACATAGTAGGTGACTATAGACTTGCAAGATAGGATCAAGAACTCACATATATTCATGAAAACATAATAGGTTCAGATCTGAAATCATGGCACTCGGGCCCTAGTGACAAGCATTAAGCATAGCAAAGTCATAGCAACATCAATCTCAGAACATAATGGATACTAGGGATCAAACCCTAACAAAACTAACTCGATTACATGATAAATCTCATCCAACCCATCACCGTCCAGCAAGCCTACGATGCAATTACTCACGCACGGAGGTGAGCATCATGAAATTGGTGATGGAGGATGGTTCATGATGAAGACGGCGACGAATCCCCCTCTCCGAAGCCCCGAACGGACTCCAGATCAGCCCTCTCAAGAGAGATTAGGGCTTGGCGGCGGCTCCGTATCGTAAAACGTGATGATTTCTTCTCTCTGATTTTTTCTCCCGGAAAGCCAATATATGGAGTTGGAGTTGGCGTCGGAGGGCCACCAGGGGGCCCACGAGGTAGGGGGGCGCGCCCGGGGGGGGGGGGAGGGCGCCCCCACCCTCATGGACAGGGTGTGGGCCCCTTGGTCTTCATCTTTGGCGAGGATTTTTTATTGTTTTTTCTAAGGTGTTCCATGTTGTTTCAGGTCATTCCGAGAACTTTTATTTTCTGCACATAAAACAACACCATGGCAATTCTGCTGAAAACAACGTCAGTCCGGGTTAGTTCCATTCAAATCATACAAGTTAGAGTCCAAAACAAGGGCAAAAGTGTTTGGAAAAGTAGATACGACAGAGACGTATCAACTCCCCCAAGATTAAACCCTTGCTTGTCCTCAAGCAATTCAGTTGACAAACTGAAAGAGAAAAAGAAAAACTTTTACAAACTCTGTTTGCTCTTGTTGTTGTAAACATGAAAAGCGAGCATTCCAGTTTCAACAAATATTATGAACTAACCATACTCACAATAACACGTAGGTCTCACAATTACTCATATCAATAGCATAATCAGCTAGCGAGCCATAATAATAAAACTCGGAAGACAACACTTTCTCAAAATAATCATAACATGATATAACAAAATGGTATCCCGCTAGCCCTTTCTGAGACCGCAAAACATAAATGCAGAGCACCTTTAAAGATCAAGGACTGACTAAACATTGTAATTCATGGTAAAAGAGATCCAGTCAAGTCATACCCAATATAAACCAATAGTAATGAATGCAAACGACAGTGTGCTCTCCAGTGGGTGCTTTTTAATAAGAAGGGTGATGACTCAACATAAAAGTAAATAGATAGGCCCTTCACAGAGGGAAGCAGGGATTTGTAGAGGTGGCAGAGCTCGGTTTTGAAATAGAGATAAATTATATTTTGAGCGGCATACTTTCATTGTCAACATAACAACTAAAAGACGACAATATCTTCCATGCTAAACAGATTATAGGCGGTTCTCAAATAGAATGGTAAAGTTTATACTCCCCCTCCTCCACAAGCATCAATCCATGGCTTGCTCGAAACAACGAGTGCCTCCAACATTCAACGGGTCCCAGGGGGAGTTTTGTTTGCAGTTATTTTGATTTAGTTTGCATAAAGCATGGGACTGGGCATCCCGGTTACCAGCCATTTTCTCGTGAATGAGGAGCGGAGTCCACTCCTCTGGAGAATAACCCGCCTAACACGGAAGATAAGGGCAGCTCTAGTTGACATATGAGCTATTCGAGTATGCAAAACATAATGTTTATTTGAAGGTTTAGAGTTTGGCACATAAAATTTACTTGGAACGGCAGGTAAATACCGCATATAGGTAGGTATAGTGGACTCATATGGAATAACTTTGGGGTTTAAGGAGTTTGGATGCACAAGCAGTATTCCCGCTTAGTACAGGTGAAGGCTAACAAAAGACTGGGAAGCGACCAACTGAGAGAGCGACAACAGTCGTAAACATGCATTAAAACTAGTTTACACCGAATAAAAGCATGAGTAGGATACAATCCACCATGAACATAAATATCATGAAGGCTATGTTGATTTGATTCAACTACATGCGTGAACATGTGCCAAGTCTAGTCAGTCAATTCATTTAAAAGAGGATACCATCCCATCATACCACATCATAATCATTCTAATAGCATGTTGGCACGCAAGGTAAACCATTATAACTCATAGCTAATAAAGCATGGCACAAGCAACTATAATCTCTAAATGTCATTGCAAATATGTTTACTTCATAATAGCTGACTCAGGAGCGATGAATCATCATATTTACAAAAAAAGAGAGGTCGAGTTCATACCAGCTTTTCTCTTCCCAATAAGTCCATCATAAATCATCATTATTGCCTTTCACTTGCACGACCGAACGATGTGCATAATAATAAGAGTGCGCGTGCATTGGACTAAGCTGGAATCTGCAAGCATTCAACTCAAGAGAGAAGACAAGTAATATGGGCTCTAAGTTAAATAAACAATCATGCATATGAGAGCCACTAAGAATTTTCAATATAGTCTTCTCGACCCCCAAAGAAAAGAAAAGAAATAAAAACTATTTACCCGGGAAAGCTCCCATCAAGCAAAAGAAGAACGGGAAATATTTTTGGGTTTTCTTTTTAATTCTACTACAAGCAAAGAAAGTAAACTAACTAATTTTTTGGCTTTTCTTAAGGTTTATCAAACACACAAGAAGAAAGCAGAAAAAGAAATTTAAACTAGCATGGATATTACAGTGAAAGAGTATGAGCACCGACATCTAGTAATGAGTGTATGTGAACATGAATGTAATGTCGGTGGGAAATACGTACTCCCCCAAGATTAGGCTTTTGGCCTAAGTTGGTCTATTGCCAGGGATAGCCTGGCGGATACCCGTAAGTGAAGTCGGGGTCAAACTGTGATGCAGCGGCTATCGCCGCCTGAGCTGTAGCGTGGAGTCGAGAAGCCTCCGCTCTCCTCTCATACTCATCTGCCTCCTCTCTGGTAATAATATATCTTCCTTTTGTCTGTGAATAAAAGAAGGCAGGAGCAGGAAGAGCAATATGGACTACACGACGTTTGTTAAAGATTAGTCGATACTGGAGAGGTGGTTCAGTCCTCTCAACAAACTGGTGGGAAACCATAGAATCAAAATCTAAATAAGAAGGGGGTAACTCCATATCACCCTCACGAATGTCTATCTCAAGAAAATTAGCTAAGCGGGTTGCATAAATTCCTCCAAAGAAATCTCCGTTATTTCTATTCTGATGCAACCTACGGGCTACAATTGCTCCCATATGATAAGATTGGTCTCCTAACACAGCACTCCTGAGAATGCTGAGATCAGGGACACACATGTGACATGCTTCATCCTTAGCATTAATGCATCTACCTATGAAGAGAGCAAAATAATGTATAGCAGGAAAGTGAACGCTCCCTATAGTAGCTTGTGTTATATCTCTAGATTCCCCCACAGTTATTCTAGCAAGAAAGTCTCTATATTCAGATTTAGGGGGATCCCTGACATTACCCCAAGATGGAAGTTTGCAAGCGGAAGTAAAATCCTCTAAGTCCATGGTATAAGATTTGTCATAAAGGTCAAACATGACTGAAGGAGAATTACGCGAAGATGAAAACTCAAACCTCCTCACAAATGAACTTGTGAGATCAAGATACTGGGGGCATTTGTTAGCTTCAAAGTCCTCAAGACCGGCGTTACTCAAATATGTGCTAAATTCTTCTTTGATTCCCACTTGATTCATAAAATTTTCCGAAGGCCATTCACAGGGCCGCACATGAGCGTCTCTTGGTGGTTCCTCGTCAGCATCACGTATTGCAAGTCTGGGACCTTGCTTCCTTGAAGAACCACCTTGGAACATCCTCCTAATCATATTGTTTCCTCTGAAAAATTTCTAATTTTTTTAGTAACTTCAAATAAAAGTGAACCAACTTCAATAAAATTGATAGTAACAACTCCCACAAGTGCCTAGAGCCTATATAAAGCATTGGAACTACTTGGAACCATATAAATTTAACATGCAAGCTCAAGAACATGGTCACCTATGCAGCACAAATTTGCAATGAATAAAGCACTAGAACAAAAACTAACTGGACCAATGGAGGAGTCACATACCAAGGAACAATCTCCCCAAGCAGTTTTGCAAGAGGTGCTTTGAGCAAGGAGATCGAAAATCACAGCAACGGGGGTTGGAACTCGTGCTTGAGTTGGTTTTTCGTGTTTGTGTGAGGCAGAGGAAGAAGATGGGTGCAGGGATAAGTGGAGGAGGGCCACCGTGGGCCTACGAGGCAGGGGGCACGCCCAGGGGGTAGGGCGTGCCCTCCACCCTCGTGGCCAGGTGGCAGCTCCTCCCGTGGTAATTTTTGCACAGTAAATCCTCAAATATTCCCGAAAAAATCATATTAAATTGGCATGGCATTCTGAGGACTTTTATTTTCGGGATATTTTTATATTGCACGGATAAGTCAGGAGACAGACAGAGAAATACTATTTTACTTTATTTCTACTAAATAACAGAAAATATAAAAAGGGTACAGAAGGTCGTGCTTCTAGTTTCATCCATCTCGTGATCATCAAAATGAACCCACTAACAAGGTTGATCAAGTCTTGTTAACGAACTCATTCTGAATAATCACGGAACCGGAGAAATTTCGAATAACACTAAGTTACCTCAACGGGGATATGAAAATCCCCAATAATAAGAATATCATACTTTTTCTTGGCAGTAGGGAGAGGAAATTCAAAACCTCCAAATATAATCGATGGAATTTTCCCAATAGAGTTGATACTATAAACTTGGGGTTGTTTCCTCGGAAAATGTACCGTGTGCTCATTGCCATTAACATGGAAAGTGACATTGCCTTTGGTGCAATCAATAACAGCCCCTGCGGTATCAAGGAAAGGTCTTCCAAGGATAATGGACATACTATCATCCTCGGGAATATCAAGAATAACAAAGTCCGTTAAAATAGTAATGTTTGCAACCACAACAGGCACATCCTCACAAATACCGACAGGTATAGCAGTTGATTTATCAGCCATTTGCAAAGATATTTCAGTAGGTGTCAACTTATTCAAATCAAGTCTACAATATAAAGAGAGAGGCATAACACTAACACCGGCTCCAAGATCACATAAAGTAGTTTTAACATAATTTCTTTTAATGGAGCATGGTATAGTAGGTACTCCTGGATCTCCAAGTTTCTTTGGTATTCCACCCTTAAAAGTATAATTAGGAAGCATGGTGGAAATTTCAGCTTCAGGTATCTTTCTTTTATTAGTAATGTTATCCTTCATATATTTAGCATAAGGATTTGTTTTGAGCACATCAGTTAATCGCATACACAAAAAGATGGGTCTAATCATTTCAGCAAAGCGCTCAAAATCCTCATCATCCTTTTTCTTGGATGGTTTCGGAGGAAAAGGCATGGGTTTCTGAACCCATGGTTCCCTTTATTTACCATGTTTTCTAGCAACGAAGTCTCTTTTATGATAACGTTGATTCCTTGATTGTGGGTTATCAAGATCAACAGTAGGTTCAACTTCCACATCATTATCATTACTAGGTTGAGCATCAACATGAACATTATCATTAACATTATCACTAGGTTCATGTTCATCACCTGATTGTGTTTCAGCATCAGAAACAGAGATATCATTCGGATTCTCAGGTGGTTTAGCAATAGGTTCACTAGAAGTTTGCAAAGTCCTATCATTTTTCTTTTTCTTCCTCTTAGAAGAACTAGGTACATCAATATTATTTCTTTGAGAATCTTGCTCGATTTTCTTAGGGTGGCCTTCTGGATACAAAGGTTCCTGAGTCATTCTACCAGTTCTAGTAGCCACTCTAACAGCATAATCATTTTTCTTACTATTCATTTCAGCAAGCACTTCTTTCTGATCTTTAAGTACTTGTTCTACTTGAGTGGTAACCATAGAAGCATGTTTGCTAACAAGTTTAAGTTCACCTCTAATATCAGCCATATAATCACCCAAGCGTTTAATCATAAAGGCATTCTATTTTAATTGTCTACCAAAATAAGCATTAAAGTCATCTTGCTTAAACATAAAGTCATCAAACTCATCCAAGCACTGACTAGCAATTTTAGTAGGAGGGACTTCAACTTTATCATATCTATAGAGAGAATTTACCTTTACTATCTGTGTCGGGATATCGGGAGGTTCTTTAGTAAATAAGTAATTGAGATCATATACTTCTTCCACAGGCGGTAAATTAAGACCATGTATTTCTTCAATAGGAGGTAAATTCTTAACATCTTCAGCCTTAATACCTTTTTCTTTCATAGATTTCTTTGCCTCTTGCATATCTTCGGGACTGAGAAATAGAACACCTCTCTTCTTCAGAGTTGGTTTAGGAATAGGCTCAGTAATTGGCTCTGGAACTGGCTCAGGAGGTGGCTCAGGAGGTGCCCAATTATTTTCATTTGCCAACATATTATTCAATAGAATTTCAGCTTCATCTGGTGTTCTTTCCCTGAAAAGAGAACCAGCACAACTATCAAGGTAATCTCTGGAAGCAATTAGTCCATTATAGAGGATATCAAATATTTCAGGTTTCTTAAGAGGATGATCAGGCAAAGCATTAAGTAACTTGAGAAGCCTCCCCCAAGCTTGTGGGAGACTCTCTTCTTCAATTTGCACAAAGTTGTATATTTCCCTCAAAGCAGCTTGTTTCTTATGAGCAGGGAAATATTTAGCAGAGAAGTAATAAATCATATCCTGGGGACTTTGCACACAACCAGGATCAAGAGAATTAAACCATATCTTAGCATCACCCTTTAATGAGAACAGAAATATTTTGAGTAAATAAAGGTAGCGTGATCTCTCATTATTAGTAAACAGGGCAGCTATATCATTTAACTTAGTAAGATGTGCCATAATAGTTTCAGATTCATAGCCATAGAAAGGATCATATTCAACCAAAGTAATTATATTTGGATCGACAGAAAAATCATAATAATCCTTATCAGGAACACAGATAGGTGAAGTAGCAAAAGCAGGGTCTGGTCTTATTCTATCTCTAAAAGATTCTTTACTCCATTTAACTAGCAGCCTCTTAAGTTCATATCTATCCTGGCAAGCAAGAATAGCTGCAGAAGATCCAGCATCAAAAAGATAACCCTCAGGAATAGCAGGCATATTTTCATCATCACTAACATCATCGTATTCAGGTTCAATAATTTCTCTTTCTCTAGACCTAGCAATTTGCTCATCAAGGAATTCACCAAGGGGCACAGTAGTATCAAGCATAGAAGTAGTTTCATCATAAGTATCATGCATAGCAGAAGTGGCATCATCAATAACATGCGACATATCAGAAATCATAGCAGTAACAGGTTTAGGTGTCGCAAGCTTACTTATAACAGAAGGAGAATCTAGTGCAAGGCTAGATGGCAGTTCCTTACCTCCCCTCGTAGTTGAGGGCAAAATAGTAGTTCGATCATCTTTCAAGTTCTTCATAGTGTCCAGCAGATATAAATCCCAAGTGACTCAAAGAATAGAGCTATGCTCCCCGACAACGGCGCCAGAAAAAGGTCTTGATAACCCACAAGTATAGGGGATCGCAACAGTTTTCGAGGGTAGAGTATTAAACCCAAATTTCTTGATTCGACACAAGGGGAGCCAAAGAATATTCTCAAGTATTAGCAGCTGAGTTGTCAATTCAACCACACCTGGAAACTTAGTATATGTAGCAGAGTGTTTAGTAGCAAAGTAATATGATAGTAGTGGTAACGGTAACAAAAGTAAAGACAACAAAAGTAATGTTTTTGGTATTTTGTAGTGATTGTAACAGTAGCAACGGAAAAGTAAATAAGTGAGAACCAGTATATGGAAAACTCGTAGGCACCGGATTAGTGATGGATAATTATGCCGGATGCGGTTCGTCATGTAACAGTCATAACATAGGGTGACACAGAACTAGCTCCAGTTCATCAATGTAATGTAGGCATGTATTCCGTGTATAGTCATACGTGCTTATGGAAAAGAACTTGCATGACATCTTTTGTCCTACCCTCCCGTGGCAGCGGGGTCCTATCGGAAACTAAGGGATATTAAGGCCTCCTTTTAATAGAGAACCGGAACAAAGCATTAGCACATAGTGAATACATGAACTCCTCAAACTATTGTCATCACCGGGAGTGGTCCCGATTATTGTCACTTCGGGGTTGCCGGATCATAACACATAGTAGGTGACTATAGACTTGCAAGATAGGATCAAGAATTCACATATCATGAAAACATAATAGGTTCAGATCTGAAATCATGGCACTTGGGCCCTAGTGACAAGCATTAAGCATAGCAAAGTCATAGCAACATCAATCTCAGAACATAATGGATACTAGGGATCAACCCCTAACAAAACTAACTCGATTACATGATAAATCTCATCCAACCCATCACCGTCCAGCAAGCCTACGATGCAATTACTCACGCATGGCGGTGAGCATCATGAAATTGGTGATGGAGGATGGTTGATGATGACGACGGCGATGAATCCCCCTCTCCGAAGCCCCGAACGGGCTCCAGATCAGCCCTCCCGAGAGAGATTAGGGCTTGGCGGCGGCTCCGTATCGTAAAATGCGATGATTTCTTCTATCTGATTTTTTTCTCCCTGAAAGCCAATATATGGAGTTGGAGTTGGCGTCGGAGGACCACCAGGGGGCCCACGAGGTAGGGGGGCGCGCCCAGGGGGGGGGGGAGGGGCGCCCCCACCCTCGTGGACAGGGTGTGGGCCCCCTGGTCTTCATCTTTGGCAAGGATTTTTATTGTTTTTTCTAAGGTGTTCCGTGGATTTTCAGGTCATTCCGAGAACTTTTATTTTCTGCACATAAAACAACACCATGGAAATTCTGCTGAAAACAGCGTCAGTCCGGGTTAGTTCCATTCAAATCATACAAGTTAGAGTCCAAAACAAGGGCAAAAGTGTTTGGAAAAGTAGATACGACGGAGACGTATCAGTCCTCCATAAATTGGAGGTTCCACATGGGCAAAGATGCCGGTGCCATTTCTACCACTAGTAGAAGGACCCTTCTCACTATTAGGTTCCCCCTTGTCGGAGTTAGCATACGTCACCTTGTTAGAGGGATCACCCACTTTCAATGGCGAGGTAGGTAGTTTAAGTCCTTCTATGAATTTATTAAACATGCTTTCAACCGTGGTTGTCATGGAGGTTTTCAATGTGTCCAAGGCCACATTGAGTTCCTCACGGGACACCGCGGTTTCCCCATTACCCATAGACAAGATCGGATTCACACCGAAGTGCTCCTCCTCCCCACCGTCTACAGTATCAACCATACTTTTCGGACGGCAAAGTCCTTAATAAAGAGACGAGGCTCTGATACCAATGGAACTTTGCATCAAAGTAGGTTGTCTAGATATGCAACTAGGTGAACAACCTATATTATGCAACAACAACAAACACACGAGCAAGCTAGGGATACAACACAAGTAAGCTTGCAAAAGTAAAGGCGCGAGATAACCAAGAGTGGAGCCGGTGGAGACGAGGATGTGTTACCAAAGTTTCTTCCTTTTGAGGGGAAGTACGTCTCCGTTGGAGCGATGTGGAGGCACAATGCTCCCCAAGAAGCCACTAGGGCCACCATATTCTCCTCACGCCCTCACACAATGCGAGATGCCGTGATTCCACTATTGGTGCCCTTGAAGGCGGCGACCGAACCTTTACAAACAAGGTTGGGGCAATCTCCACAACTTAATTGGAGGCTCCCAACGACACCACGAAGCTTCACCACAATGGACTATGGCTCCGAGGTGACCTCAACCGTCTACGGTGCTCAAACACCCAAGAGTAACAAGATCCGCTAGGGATAAGTGGGGGGAATCAAATCTCTCTTGGTGGAAGTGTAGATCGAGGCCTTCTCAACTAATCCCGAGCAAATCAACAAGTTTGATTGGCTAGGGAGAGAGATCGGGCGAAAATGGAGCTTGGAGCAACAATGGAGCTTAGAGGTGGAAGAGGTAGTCAACTAGAGGTAGGAGACGCCCCTTTTATAGCTATGAAAAAGATCCAACCGTTATCCACATGTCCAGCCCGCAACATGCGGTACTACCGCTCCAGGGGCGCGGTACTACCGCAAGGCCCCGTTGTACTACCGTGAATGACCACGGTACTTCCGTGGCAGCAGCAGAGACTAGGACCTGCCTGACTGAGAACAGTACTTCCGTGAGCGCGGTACTACCGCTCCCCTTGCGGTACTACCGCAAGGTAGGAAAGTCCTAGCCTACGAAGAGCGTAGATGAATAAAAATACATCCGTGCCTACTTCCACTGGAAACGAAACAGTGCAAATATCCGACGCGGTACTACCGCTAAGACGCGGTACTACCATAACCCAGCTGAACCAGGTCGCGCGCGGTACTACCGCGCACGAAGCACGGTACTACCATGGAGGCGCGGATGTAAAAAATTACATCCACTCCTACTACCGCAATGCAGCGGTACTAGGCATGAGGGCCACGGTACTATGACTGCAGGGGAGCAGTACTACCGTGGGCACCCGCGGTACTATCGCGCGGGACGTGCGGTACTATCGTGGGGGCGCGGATGTAAAAAATTACATCCGCCCCTACTACCGTACCGGAGCGGCACTAGGCCTGGGAGCCACGGTACTAAGGCTCCAGAGGAGCGGTACTACCGTGGGCTCCAGCGGTACTACCACTCTAGAGAGTAGTACTACCGCAAGTTCAGAAGTAGCCGCCAGAATAAGCACAAAGAGGATACCCGAGGGAAGCTCCAAAGTGCAAGGGAAAGGTGGAGGCAAGGAGGGAAACGTGTACGTGATGATTCCACCCGAACCTTTCCGACGCGGACCCCCTCTTAATAGTACGGCTCTCCTATGACTCAAATCCACCAAAAAGAAATGTAGAACAACGCCGTCTTCAATAGTCTTTGAGGGGCACCGAATCATCTCGTGTCTACCGATGAAGCGTCTGAGAAACTCAAGGCACACGATTAGTCCGCAAAAGCATTGTCATCAATCAGCAAAACACCTTAGGGGTAAATATGCCCTTACACCTTTTTAAGAGCATCGACCTCGATCGTCGCTCCTACACATATCATGATACTATGGTCAATACACATCATTTATTCCTTCCGAATATATAGCGAGTCATTACATACCTTGCTTGTCTTCTAGCTGCTTCCTCGCCTGGCCGAGCTCCTCCTCGGCCCGCTCCAGTCTCTGCTTTAGTCTGGAGACTTCGGCAGTGTGTGAGGTCGCGGCCAGCAACGATGCCTGCTTATTCATATAAGACACATTTAGTTTGTTTCCTGCAAAAATTAATTGATCCTCTGTCTGGCTTTTCTTTTCGAACACCGGACAGTGTCTCAGGGGCTACTGTCTATATCGGGACTTTTCTCTTTTGTACCGCTTACCTCAAAACCTGTCAGCAGGCTGCTGCAGGCTTCGGTCGGTCCGCTCTTGGCAGACTGAACCTTCTCAATCACCGTACCCATAAGGATACGGTGTTCATCCACAATGGAAGCGCCTCGTAGCGCTTCCAGCAGATTATCCGGTGCCTCTGGTTGGACAGAGGTCACTGGTGGGATAGGCACACCTCCTTCTTTCGGAGGAGGCTGCACGCTGGATTCTGGAGCCGTATTGGTCTCCGGAACCGTATCTGGATGGGGGCTGAACTGAACATGGCTCCTATCGCCAGTCTCCATGGGGATTTGCTCCCCGTGTGTCCGGCGGCCGAGGTTTCGCCCTCTGGCGCCACCCTGACGGCCTCCTGAGACTCTCCCTAGCCTGGGAAGGTCCTTCTCGACAGCACCTCGGCATCGCCATTTCCCGTGGGAGAGTAAGCGGCCGGCGATGACTCACTGGCCATCGCCTTTGAATCCAACGAACCTCTTGATGAAGATCGCTGGGAGCTGTCGTGGGCTGGACTGCAATAACATGATTAACCATATTAATACCATAAAAAGGAGAGGCAGGATACATGGATGCGTCTGGGCTTTTTTAGTACATACGATGCAGCCAG